>NW_028301539.1:21220000-21520000 GCF_042242905.1 Orbicella faveolata
ATAGGTAGAAATGTTATAAGTCTACATTTATTAATCCAAGGACAATTCGTGAATCTTCAAATACTGAACAAATCAACTGACCTACTCAAGCACGGACGCTGTAGTTGGTGGAAGACCTATCCTAGTAAGGAATCTTTGGTATTTATTATTTAGCTTTACAACAAGAACTTTAACGAAAAGGCCATTTCCGAGTTCCCTCCTTCCTCACGAGTCTTCGTGCGAAACCATTCATATGAAATGCGTTTCGACTACAGCTTCATTTTCATGCAAATCAAACACATTTTCATATGAGATGTTTTGCACCAAGACTCGTTGTGAAGCAGAGGCAAAGGTAACTCCGAAATGGACCATTGTTTACGCCTTTTGTTTATCACCTTTAAATACACAGTAGTGTAAGAGTTGTGCTTTACAACACATGTAATTCTCAGCTCATGTATATTTAGAGTTACTAAATTAATACCCAGTAAAAAAAAATTGGTAAAAAACAAATTGTGGCAGTTCTGATGCAATGTTTTTGTTTTTAAGTGATGTGAATGAATGAATTATTAAAGAATAAAGGATGATCGCTCAACGTTGTGCCATAAATCACGAACTGTTCTTTTTTCTCTCTCTTTTTAAGGTCAAAATGAACAATCGTAATACGCATTTTTTGCTGGTGATCCTAAATACTTTGCTTTTCGTTGTGTCCGGAGGGTATGACATTATACCCACCTTACCAGACAACTGTACATGTGTGACAAGAGAGGGATTAGTATACAGCTTATATCCTCTTCGAGGAACAGATCGCAAACCGAGGTAATCTACATTAATTACTATCATATTAACATCACAAAAATATTTACGAATTTCCTTTGTGCATTCAATATTACGTCAAGAAGCTTATTCGATACTGATACCAAAAAGCAACCCATTTTCACATACCACGAGCCAAGTGTTTGTTCATTTATGCCAATGTAAAGAAGTAGGAAATCATTTTTGATCAGTGCTTATTGAAATGAATCAAACGACCACACTGTTGTATGACATTATGTAATAAGTAAGATTCTCTGTACGTTAAAACGTCCTTGTACAGATCGTAACAACAACAACTCAAACAGGATCACGACAGAATATTTCCAGCTTTTATTAACGTTCTCACTGAGATGAGGGTGTAAAAAATACCAACAGGAATAAACCTAGGATAGGATAGAACAATTCTTGACGTAGTGATACCAACAAGCACATATATGTAAACTGTGGTTGAAACATGAAATGAATGAAATGATATATGCATTGTTCAAATGATTTTGACCAATTGCTTCAATGGCAAGGCTATAACGGGCATTGAACCCATGATTACCGGTTTTACATAGGAGCAGCTCTTTTGTTATTGCAACTGCAAATAACATGTGCTTTTCATGCATTCACTGTCTACTTCTTCTACATTAGAGGGATATCTGAACTAACCCAGATCACAAAATAGGACTTCTATTCGGAGTCGGGGTTTCAACAATAGAAACGTACATGTGGTTGAAACATGAAAAGAATGAAATGATATTCGCAGGGGGAAAACAGTTTTAAGAGCGTAAATCAGAAAATGTCGAGAATCGGCCGACAGAAGCGAAATAACGGATTTTTTCTTATTTGACCAAAAGAACCCATTTGGTTAACTGTTTTCGGAAATGACATCAAAAGGTTCGATTTCCTTTTCTTTTCTTCAAAATTTCCAAAACTTGAAGATTTGGCCACAGGGCCTTCAGCGGCGGCCATTGGACTTGAAATTTGGCACATGTTTAACATACTCGTATGGACGTACCAAACGTTTTCTTAACATGTGCTTTACACAGTTTGTGGGGCATCTCTTAAACTTTACTCGGGACTAAACTTTGTTTAAAAATGTTTTTTTCTACAAAATAGTTAACCTTCGGAAGCTGAACCATTTACGGACCTAAAGTGATAAGGCTAATATTAGCAAATTTTGAACTTGTCAAATGCTGTCTGTTATATTACAGTTAGGTAACTAAATATCACCAAATAAAGGCAGCTTCTTTATTCTACTCGCCTGAAAAAAATTACAGGTGGCCCGTAAAAACTGTTCCGTTGAGAGAATTTTCCGTGAGGTCAGTTTGACGCATATCTCACTTAATTATTCAATTGTTAATCATTGCGCAATTGTTATTATTTCCGACTATTTTTTATTTTATTTTATACATTCCCACTAAATCTTTGAAGGTAAAGAATTGAAATAAATCCAAGATAAGAAGTTCAAACAAGTTTTTACAACTCAGCTTATCTTTCGACCAGTCTGTTTGTTTTTTCAATAGTACTAGTACTTTATCATGAATCACGCAAACTATTTCACACGGTAGCGAACTTGACTATGGCTTCGATGGATCCTTTTTGACATGGATCTTATGCATTCTAACTAATAGTTTTGTTTTAACGAGTACATATAGCCACTCAAGTAATCGAAATACAAAATTTGTGATACGTGAAAGGGATTAAACTAGGAACGTCACGTTAAACTTTACAGTATCACTACCACTACTAAACACTTGCCTGCTTTGCTGTACTATTTTTATATGCAAAATTTCCATTCACGAAAAAGCTTGAGATATGGTATATTCCAGAATCGGCGTATATTAGTAAGACGTTATTTATGCTTCTTACTTTATGATTAAATATTTTACTCGAGCTTCGGATTAAACTCAGTAGACATCCCTGAATACGTTAATTGACAGATTCATTCCTAGCCTTGGAATTCTCAATACGCTAGTCTTTTTGGATCTTCATCGCATTGCTACTTTATTCATAAAGTTTACCTTGACGAAGATAGGATTTTCAGACTAGTGAAAATTCTTGTTCCTCAATCACACCCCTGAATTGTGTTGCGTGCCTGAGATACGGATCGATATAATTAGCTAGCTACTGAGCGTGAGTGGTTCAGGTAAAAGTTATTTACAGCAAAAACTTCACTTCACAGCGAACGCTTTCTGACTAGCTATTTATATTCTATAATCCTCGTCAGCAAAAGGGTTGTGTGGCTTGCGGAGTAATCAGTCGGCATATGTTTACTTTAAAACCCAGCAGCTTGTTCCAACGGGCTCACGTAAGTCTCATGGTACTAAAGTACCAAAACCATTGTTGTTGGTGTAACGACTGTTTTGAGCCTGTAAACATATGCCGACTGATTACTCCGCAAGCCACACAACCCTTTTGCTGACGAGGATTTGTGAGCAGTAATTTCATCGGGGATAGTGCAAATAGACCTTCCAGATTGCCAACGTGAACCAAATAATTCCCGATGATGTGGACATATGGTCATTTTTAAGTCAAAGGCATCAATTAAATACACCTGCACGCAGACAAAAAAAAAAGTTTATGCCAGCGAAAGAGTTATAATGTTTTGGAAAGGCAGGTTAAAATGGTGGCTTAGGATTACAGTAAATTGATCATTGCACATTACCTGCCCTTGCAAGAAGCAGCTTTCACTTGGAGTCAACATCGGAATCATCGCTGATTTTGAGAAATGCAAGATGATTTATACACTTCCTTTGTGCACTCTCGTATGGTGACGCATGTTATATCAGCGGGTCTCTCTTTATTCGAACCGCACTCTCCACCCACTAGCGATGAATAATCACATGCGCATGCCATGAAAGAATATAAATAGTTAGTCAGAAAGCGTTCGCTGTGAAGTTAAGTGTTCGCTGTAAATAACTTTTACCTGAACCACTCACGCTCAGTAGCTAGTTATATTGATCCGTATCTCGGGCAAATTAATCGCTGATCACATTGTCACGCAACACAAGTTAGGAGTGTGATTGAGGAACAGGTATTTCCACTAGCCTGAAAATCGTACCTTCATGAAGGTAAACTTTATGAAAAAAGTAGCAATGCGATGAAGATCCAAAAAGACTAGCGTATTGAGAATTCCAAGGCTAGGAATGAATCTGTCAATTAACGTATTCAGGGATGTCTACTGAGTTTAATCCGAAGCTCGAGTAAAATATTTAATCATAAAGTAAGAAACATAAATAACGTCTTACTAATATACACCGATTCTGGAATATACCATATCTCAAACGTTTTCTTGAATTGAAATTTTGCATTTGAAAATAGTACAGCAAAGCAGGCAAGTGTTTAGTAGTGGTAATGATACTGTAAAGTTTAACGCGACGTTCCTAGTTTAATTTAATTATAGTTGTTGTCTATGTTTAAAGATATCCCTTTCACGTTTCACGAATTTTGTATTTCCATTGCTTGAGTGGCTATATGTATCCGTTAAAACAAAATTATTAGTTAGAATACATAAGATCCATGTCAAAAAGGATCCATCGAAGCCATAGTCAAGTTCGCTACCGTGTGAAATAGTTTGCGTGATTCATGATAAAGTACTACTGCTATTGAAAAAACAAACAGACTGGTCGAAAGATAGGCTGAGTTGTTTGAACTTCTTATCTTGGATTTATTTCAATTCTTTACCTTCCAAGAGTTATTGGGAATGTATAAAATAAAAACAAATAGTCGGAAATAATAACAATTGCGCAATGATTAACAATTGAATAATTAAGTGAGATATGCGTCAAACTGACCTCACGGAAAATTCTCTCAACGGAACAGTTTTTACGGGCCACCTGTAATTTTTTCCAGGCGAGTAGAATAAAGAAGCTGCTTTTATTTGGTTATATTTATTTACCTAACTGTAATATAACAGACAGCATTTGACAAGTTCAAAATTTGCTAATATTAGCCTTATCACTTTAGGTCCGTAAATGGTTCAGCTTCCGAAGGTTAACTATTTTGTAGAAAAAAACATTTTTAAACAAAGTTTAGTCCCGAGTAAAGTTTGAGAGATGCCCCACAAACTGTGTAAAGGACATGTTAAGAAAACGTTTGGTACGTCCATACGAGTATGTTAAACATGTGCCAAATTTCAAGTCCAATGGCCGCCGCTGAAGGCCCTGTGGCCAAATCTTCAAGTTTTGGAAATTTTGAAGAAAAGAAAAGGAAATCGAACCTTTTGATGACATTTCCGAAAACAGTTATCCAAATGGGTTCTTTTGGTCAAATAAGAAAAAATCCGTTATTTCGCTTCTGTCGGCCGATTCTCGATATTTTCGGATTTACGCTCTTAAGCAATTACTTTCTCTGCAAGGCTACAACGGGCATTCAGAGCCATGATCACTGCAATGCCATTGATACGCAGGGTGCAGTTCAACTGTTGTTGCGACCCCAGGTTACACATAGTATTTCTTACATTTACTCCGTCACCTACTCCATTTGCCGGTTATCAGAACCTAATGAGATCATTAACTTCGATTAAAAATAAAAACGACTTTTAGCCACCTGCATGGGGCAAGCTCCCTTCAAGAAAGTTTGGAAGTTGATTATTTTTTTAATTCCTTCCCCCTACTTTCCTTTCCATTCATTCTTTCAATTGTTTTATTAATGCTCTTGGTTTTCAAATCTTCTGAAGGTTTACAAAAACAGGATTTGAACCACACCCGAATTATGTTTACAGTTATAGTCCTTGTGTACCCTACAATCTCACTTCAAGAAAAGGAAAATGCATAAACGTGGCTGTAAGTAATTAAGACTACTGAATGTTTCCTGCTAGTAATATTTTCTCATTACCATCTTCCGTAACTAAGAGAAATTGAATGTCACAAATTAGGGAGGAAAACTGTAGTTATCTACCCGGTTTTCAGTGGAATTAGACAGTCATGAATATTTAACAATTATTCGCCAAAGGCGAAGTGAACATTGGTGAATATTTACCAATGCTCACTGAGCCTGAGGTGAATAATTATTTTAGTATAATATTCAGAGGTGAATATCAAGGACTACTAAATAACGGACTGAAACATAAAAACACAGACGCAACTGTTCGTGTTCATCTCGTATGCAGCCCTAGTTTTAATAATAAGCTAACCTGAACATCGATTGTCAATCAATTTATTTTTCGTAGTGTTTCGCTCCTTACGAAACATCCTGAAACCCTTGATATAAAAATGTGAATCAGGGAAAGAGTCATCGATCTTCGTTTCGCCCACAACCACGATGTCAAAGAAACACTCTTGTATGGATGATTTCAGCTCAAAGAACTTAAATCCAGCAACACTGTCAATGTTTAAGTATGCGATCGTCGTGTTCTTAGAATAACGTTTTAATGACGCAGCAAGTACGGAGTCATCTCGAGCTTCGTGTTGATCGCAACCTGTTTTTTCAGTAGATTCGACATCCCAAACGTTAGTATTTGAGAAAGGGAGCTCTTCCCAGAGTAGTGATTGACATTGACAGGTAGTACATCGCCAGACAGAATCAGCGCGTACATGGAATACGTTCGCACATTTAACATGGCAGATAATTCCACAGATGTTACAGAGAACTACTCGTCGATTACTTGCAATAGAGCTGAAGCACATACAACATTTTCCCGCTTGCTTTCTGTCATGGGATGGACCAGGATTAGGATTGATGTCCCCACTTACAAATATTCGGTCACGTGACGTGTTTAGACCAATTACGCGCGAGCGAAAATATTTGATGGATTATAAAGCGTCATATGATGAGTTTTTCAACCAATCAGAATGTCCAATTCTTATATTCACCTCTGGAAATTATACTAAATTTAAATATCCTGTTACACAATGACAACTGAGTACCTTAACTTGACACTGTTCGATGTCATGCGCAGGTCCAGTATCTTTCAGTCAAACCGGATGTTTTTTTGATGGGAACTTTGCAAACTTCCGCCGGAACATTGGTATTTTGATTGACAGTTTGAGTCGAGCAAATTGCAACCTGCGCAAGCAAGTTGCTCGAGATGTTAAGCGAGATGGAGCATTGGCGGCCGCACATATTCCGTTCCTAATGAGTGCCTGCCTGATTTCTGAAGTGTAACTCCTAGGGTTAGTAAGTTTAGAGTATTCTACAAATTCAACAATGTCAGGGGTAAAAACTGTTCGTTCCTTTAAACCAGGCTTTCCAGGGAAATACGTCCAGCGTTGACGGAATTTGTTCACAATATTGGATACCGTTTGAGGCGATAATCCAACTTCTTCTGCGATTTGTGCCTGTTTTGAACCAGACGTCCACAGGGCAATTATTTTCTTCCTTTTCTCAAGCGTCTTGGGACGATTATAATGTATCTTAGCCATCATAAACCACAGTAAGAACTGCTCTTCAAATGATATTTTAAAACGGCGCGAAAGCGATAGCAACTTGCTCGCGCGGATTGCAACTTGCTCGACATAAACTGTCAATCAAAATACCAATGTTCCCGCGGAAGTTTGCAAAGTTCCCATGAAAAGAACATCCAGTTTGACTGTAATCAGTCCTTAAATGTATCGTCTTTGAGATATGTTTAGGGGCATGATCAGGATGTTAAACATGCAGCTAATTAACTCCTTGAAACTTTAATAGGTAGCTAGAAATTCAAATAAAGGTCTCTTAGCCAGGACTTAACTTTTTGGCCATTTTATTAGTTTATCCTTACCCATCCCCTTACAGTATGGGCTGTCTCCATGGTTCGTACAGTATATTGTAAATGTTGAAAGTAATATCACAGTACCACTGAAATGATATATTTTTTTTGTCTGCACATTCAAAACCACAGTTTCTAATAACTATGAAGAAAAGATAAAAAATATAATGAGAATACGGCGTAGCACTGCAAACTTTTATTTTTAATGCATATTTGTTCTCTTCCACATTTGTTTAATCTACAGCTATGCAAGTACGATGAAGTACCGCAACCTGCGTATGACGATATTGGCGAACAAAGAGATGTTAAATGTGACATTAGCAACGGAAAGGTCGCCCTGATTTACCCTATAAAGTAAGTAAACCATACTATATGAAGTGTACTAGATATTAACGAGTGAATGCTTAAGAACGAGTAAAGTAATGGGCTTAAATTCAATTGCTAGATTCCCAAATTTTAATCCCGCTATTAATTTATGCACATCAGATATATGTTATACATACCCCACCTTATAGTTAGTAGCTTTTGTCCTACTACCAGGCGTTGATCGGAACCATCAAACAAAAGTCCTCGCGATCCGCTCTTTTTCATTATTTACATAAACAAAACAAACGCTTCTGAGCTCAAAATGAAAAGAATTGGCCAGAGAGAAGCTATGAACCAATCTTTCAAGTTTGCAGTTCTCCAGTCTCAAAACAGACCGGCCTTACTGTTGCTTTTGATATTTTCTTAATTCACATTTTCCCAATTGAAGGTGGGATGACAAGTTGCTATAAAATTGAAGTTGTGCTTCGTGTATATCCGACAAAGCACGGTATCGCAGAGGTCATGGATTCGAATGCCGTTCAAACCAGATTGTATGAGGCTTAATTTTCGTAACTCCGTACGTTGCGCAGATAAATACGATGATCCCTATGTCACTAAATCTTTCCCCCGCAATTAAAATATGTAAACTTTCACGTAGTCATATACACACCTTCACCATCTACGATTAATTACATTACGAGTTCACAACGAGACTAGCTCCCAGTTGGCTTGAATACCCATACCCATATGCTCCTTCTATTCTCTCCCTTTATCTACATTGTTATTTGCCAGGTCATCAAGGGCCTGCTTTTTCTCCCTACACCTCCACTGGGGCATTCATATCAACGCAACTCTTAGCAGTGAGTCTGTTTGTGTTCGTAAGACATATTTCCTCTGTCGCACGACAATCGAGTGGCCACATATTACAGTTTGAGAGTAGGCCTTTGTCATAGATATTGTCAGGCCTCATGAAAAGATCCTTTTGACGCGTTAAGTTTCCTGAAATGTACCCGCATGGTGGTGATCTTCCGACAATCACTGTCGTACAGTAAGACACATTGTACATTATTACTCTTGAAAGTCGTTAAATCTGGGTCTTGTTTGATTTACACTCATGTCATGCATGATTGGTCAAGTACAGTTCACAGAAATACAGTGGTAACACAACAGAGTTCATAGATTACACAAACTCAGAAGTCGTAGTCACCTAGCTGAGCACAATGCACTGTACCTGATAACAGCATTTTCCCCTCCAGTGTCATCTGAATGACCACACACCATCCTTTCATCAACAAATTAAAGTTAGAGCCATCTTGCTCTTACTTTGATGAGTTGTTAGCTAGAGCACTCTGCTTTTAACGTGTCAAGGCTTCATAGCTCAATTGGGTCTCATCTGGTTCAACAGTCAGCTAGTATAGCGGATTTCCAGTGTGAATAAGCACTTAATGACTGGCCCCAAGGCAAACAGTGAGTTTTGTTTCCCCGGACCCTCCATGTTCGCCTCGGGGAACATTGAGGTCGAGAGGAAGCAAAAGTCACTGTTTCCCGTGGAACCAGTCACAAAGTGTTTTGTTATACCTCTCAACTCAAAAATAGAAAAAAAATGCGAATAAATCGTTTGCCTGACGTCGGCGGCTCACAAATTTGCCGCGGTTTCAAGGAGCACGACCTGATCACGCGCGAGTCGAAAGTTCAAGTTGTTGTTTTCTTAGGGAGTTAGTGAGTTTTGACCCACGACACGTGACAAGTTCTCCTCCAATCGGAAAATGTATTTGATTTGGGAGGTATAACAAAATTATTTAATTCTTTTCATGAGTCTAACGCTGTTCACATGCATGCCTTTCGCCACATTCATTACGTTCTTTCTCCAATCGCGCAATACAATAGCCCACAATTGACCCACTACCTTCTACTCGGTAGCCTCCATTGGACTGGTCACACACCAGGACTGAGAATTGACTCTGGAGGTGAAATAATTCACAATCTCTACGTTAGAAGCTATGTGATGGATTGGTTAGCTATAGACAAGTCTCAATAGAAAGTCTGCAATTAAACAATAGAGTTTATGTTCGCGGTCATAAATATGTTTTGGGCCCGACTCAGACTCATGTTAGCCCAAGCCGCTAGGCGAGGGTTAAAATGAGCTCTGAGAAGGGCCCAAAACTTATTTATGTCCAAGAACATAAACTCAAGCACACGCGAGCGTTTACGAGTTGAATGGCTTTTATTTTCCCTCAAGGAAAGCTGGCTAGAAATTAGACAATCTTGCCATTTGAGTTTTCAAAAGTTGTAGAAGGCATGAAAGGAAAACTCCATAAATTTTAGTTGTAATTGTTGAAATTAATTGTACAATTGCTAAACTGACAGTTTGGCATAATTGGTTGAACTGAGTGAGTTTGGCTTGAAGTCGCAAAATGTACATGCACTTCGCCACTAGCCATGGAGCTACTACACGCGGTATTTACATCAGAAGTTTCTCTTGAAAGAAATGTCTTCGTCCCCCTCATCCACTGTTCCCCTGTCGAAGTCTTTTTAATCTATGCTTGACTATATTGTGTATTCTTGACAAGTTGTTATTGATGTAGTCCCTTTTTTTTTCTCAAGGACCAAACCGTACGCTGGTCAAGAATCCACAGTGAATTTAGTGTGTAACAATGATTCAAAGGCTCAAGATGAATTTATTCTCGTACACGAAGATAGCCTGGTGAGAACATGTAGAATTTCATAACTTCTTAATAATCTTTTATGAGGTTCTTGAATTGATTTTTGAGTTATTTTTTTGTAAAAAAAAAAATGCCTCTTAGTCGGCGCGTCGGGGTATGTTATGGACGGGTCAATGGATGAGTGAGTGAGTGAGTGAGTGAGTGAGAGATGTATGTACGTCACACCAATCAGATTGGATCTACTATAAACAGCCAATCAAATTTCTTGTTGTAAAGGTAAATGGTACGTGAGAAGATTTGATCCCGATACAGTTTAGAACGGCCATATTTATTCTTGTATAAAAGAAGAGGAAGTATCTATATATTGGGCTTACTTCGACATTTTCTGTGGGTTAGGCTGAGGAGTTAAGTTATGAACGAGATCAGCCTTGAGTTTTGAAACAGTTCATGAGCTAGTAGTATGCAAATGGTACGAGATATTTTTATTTTAGTTACAAAGGTAACTTGACACTTTTGTTTTTCACAAGGAGTAAATTCAATTAGAGGTCACGAATAGACGCATCTAGTTCTTAGGACATGTTTTAGAGGAGATGAGACTATTTAGATTTGAAGCAGTTCTAATGTTTACAATAATAAGTGCAGGTAACGATTGTTTTGTTCTTGTTGCATGCAAATAGAACGAGATACTTTTATTGTTTAGTAACAAAGGGTAATTTTACACTCTTGTTTTTCACAAGGGAGTAAATTCAATTAGAGCTGACGAATCGTCGCCACTTGTTCCCACGAGATGTTTGCTATCTTTAGTTACAAATGGTAACTTAACACTTTTGTTTTTCTTTATGGGAGTAAATTCAATTAGAGCTGACAAGTTATCGGCTATTGTTCCCAGGATATTAAACAATAAAGAAGCTTTCAGACGGTTTTTACGTCTCTGCAGTAGCAGTTTAATATTTTTATTTGATGGGCATTTTATGACATTCTTTTAATGGTAGAATTATGGAAACTGTTCAAATGTTCTTTGAAGACTGTGTGGCATCAAGTTAAAGTGCAATTAAATCAGACTTTCAACGTGTCAGAGAGGTTTTTTTTCTCTTTCTTTCAATTTTCGGTGAAGTAGTGTTGTTGCGTTGTGTTGTGTAAAAAAGGTAAACCTACGACTTGTATAAAATGCGAAAAGTTCTCTTAAGTTGAGTATTTTTGAGCAAAAATTACTCTTGGGGGCTGGAAGGGCTATGTGATCGGTGAGTCAGTTATGCATGTCCGCGTGTCACACAAATCACAGTGTGGGTTGTATCAAAGAACGAATGAAATTGCCGGTTAGAAAATAAGATGGTATCTACAGTAATCTGGAGACGTGTCAGATCGTGTAGTTTGGTCAGTCAAACATGTTATGGCTTACTATTTAGTGATCTTACCATTACCCATGTAACATCGTATGCACAGCTTAAATTCCCAGTTTCTTTCTTGCTGTACATCGCAACCGAAAAAACTTGTCAAATTAACCCAATCATTACTGTAAACAGTTCCATGAATGCTTCTATCTCCGAGACTTCACAAAAAAAAACTCCTGCACGCCTTGCGTGCCTATGTTTTTTTTTCTGCTCAACACTTTGCACGAGTAATTTCGCCGCGGGGTGAAAAGAATGCATTAAATCTCAATTTATATTATATTCAGATTTTTGTGAAGTAACGATAAAGTGAGCAACGGCGAGATAATTCTGTTTAGTTCCTAAATAATCCCAAATAGTATCGTTTGACAGATTTTCCAGTTAACAAGCTATTGCGGATGCCCAAATAAATGTCTACCTACCTACCCAACCAAGCCAGGACCCAAGCCCAGCACTCCCTCATCATCAGCTGAGCCCACTTCGACCACTCCATCCCAGTCAGGACCCTTCTCAAGCACTACACCGTCATCTGAGCCTGAAACCACATCATCTAGGCCTGGATCCCCGTCGTCGCCTGGTCCTTCAGGTAGAGTTTCTCACATAAACGTTAACTTTCTAGGTCACAGTTACTAACAACGTAGCGCATTGCAGCTTGGAAAAGTCTCCATAGCTACAAATCCCCTGCAAATACGGCTCGTGTTAAAGAAACGCTCTTTTCACAGAAGTAACATAATGGGGAATCAACGTTTTTGTTTTTAAATTCAATTATTTCATTTATATATAAGTTTTTGGAAATTCCAGGAGGAAATTCCGGGAGGAAAATGAAAAGGAACGCAAAATTCTTGCTGAGAAATGTCCGAAAATTTGGATATATATCGCGAGGTTGTCCTCTTTTCCGGAAATTTCGGAAACCTGTAGTTCCATTCGTCATTAGAAATTCCCGGAGATTTAACCCAGAATGTTTCATAGAATGGAAAGCGCCTAGCATTCTTTGTAAGAAAAAAATCTGGAAGGGCCACTTGTAATTTTGTATCACCAAAATTACAGTGAAACAAAAATAAAGACAAAAATCAAGACGTCCAACCAGCTGGATCAAACGCAAATATTTTCCTCAGAATTAAGTATCCTTTGTGCTTTTATCATAGACTCGGCATCAGACATTATTAGCCCTCCTTTCTTGATGTGATTTATCAATGTCGTGCGCCCGGCTTAACTTTGTCCTTTCGCCTCAAAACACAGTCATAATTCCTGTTGATGCATTATTAACTGCTAAGTTTGTAAAATGTAGTTCATATACTCGAAAATTAACTCTGTCACATTTTTAACATTTGACCTTGAGCTAATGGGTAAAATATGATGATTTATTTTAGATTTGATTTGGGTGCTGAAGATATTTTTGCCGAGTCTTCTTGGTGTTCTCGTCGTGGTAATTTGTTTTGTTTGTTTCTGGATGCGACTGTCAGTTATCCAAAGGGCTCACCTGTGCAGATGCTGTCACTGTTATGAACAGAACAGAGACCCGCCAAGAGAAGAAAGGAATGTTTTCGTAACGGAGAAGAGTCCGCTTATCTGCAATCACGAGAATGACCGTGCTGTTGAACACGAGTGTCCTGGGGTAAAAGGCAAACTCCGTGAACCGGTGCAAGAAGAAGACGGAGATGTAAAAGGGGAAAATGACTTCCCTGGAAAAGACTAAGGGACAGTTGTGACATAATTTCATCATTAGCATCATGTACCTGTCTGATAAACTCTCTTGTAAAGAGGAACTGGTAGAAGAATGGAGCTAACGACCGTTCAAGTGTAAGGAATTGTTACAAATCTTGGTCGGTTGGTGCAGGATTTTAACGTTTTCCATTTTACTAGTAGTCGCCATATAATATAAAAGTTACGAAAGAGCCATAAACGTCACCAGGAATAACACTTGTTATAATTTTTGCGAGTAGTGAAAAGAAAAACAACAACAACAAAGAGTGAAAAACGCCGTGAGTTTAAGATAATTTTTCAAACTCAAGATTGACTAATACCTCCAATAAGCCAGTTGAAAGTGGTAATGCTCACGTCCTACAAACATTGACGTCTTAGTAGGAGAGTTTGGGAGATTCGGCACGAGATTTACTCTGGGATGGAGATCTCGCTTTATCAAGGTTATTTCCGTTAGGCCGTTAATTGATCTGTTATGTTGTACTATTAAATGACACTTGAAGATTTAGTTGAGTCATTCGAACTCAGTTCTTTACCTTTAACTTGGACAATGCTCAAACGACGATTGGAACGGACTATTGGTGTTCCTTTCCCTCATGGAAACAGGTTAGATGATAACAAGTTTGTAGTAATTTAAGCTCCTCGTTTTACGTGTATTACGAGTACCCGAGTCCAAACCGTTTCTTCTTGAAAGGACAAAAGCAAAATTGTCGAATTTATTTGGACGAACAGTGCTAATTGTTGTCTATAACCTGTAACCAAGGAGGATGTTACCTTTTAAGACTACCCCATAATAGTAGTTACTTTTATCAGATGATCAGTATTAAATTCAGTTGTTTGTCGTCAGTTGGTAGTTGTCATGGTTGAAGCTTCAGTTAACGTTTTAAAGGACAAACGAACGCTTCATAGGATTAAAAAAATAACAAAGTCGAACCTTGTTCTTGTGTAGCTTCCCAGGACAAAGGTTTCGAATCTTCAAGTTTATTTATAGACACCAATCGTGACGCTTGAGTGCACAAAGAGTGCATAGCAAGTTGTAACTGTAATTGTAACATTTTTTTTAGATAAAGTATCACATTTTCTTCGTTTGATACTTCAAATCAGTGCATGGAAAGTCTCACAGTTTATTGGGGTAGCTGAAAATCTAAGTTACTGTTTTAACTGTGGTCGTATTGCCAAATAAGGTCAAACACTGAGGTCAATAATTATGAAGTCAAATATGATTAATTATGAAGTCAAATAACGGAAATAATTAAAGTCAGATAATGGAAGTAACTAGCGTTTTAATCACTGCAATCTATGCGACATTGATGGAATATGGTTTTATACCTTGCGCTGAACTATGGGCGTCAAATCTTCAACCGTTTTGGAAAATTACAGCTCAACTGCATCTGGTCACAAACCGCAATCTCCATGATAGTCAACAATACTCTCATTGCTTTCTTTCCTCCTCTCTTCGGTAACAATCTTACGCACTAACTGCATGTGCGTTAATGTATGTCGGGATCAAAGATGATTTCCAGTCCGTACTGCGCAGTCTCAGCACCCTAATGTTCATATACATAAGTCTCGATGTTATTCGTTACGAACCACATACCTTATCTTTGAGGCCTTTCAAATTCTTTTTCCAACAGCTTCACTGATTTTTACAGCTGCGAAGGTCTTTCATCAAGTGATATGAGAAAGAACGAAGCATAAATTATACAGCTTCGACCGCTTTAATTCGCATCATATCCTTAATGGCGCTTATTTCGAAACTTTGAATTTACTTCATGTAAGTAGTATCGAAATGTTTACACTTTGTGATGTCTTACATGAAACGAAACAAAAAAAGCAAATTCTCGACAGTGCGCAGTACGGACTGGAAATCATCTTTAAACAAAAAAGACAACCATTGCGGTATTGGAATGTAGAAATGTAAGAGATAATGAGAAACCATGAAACTTCTCTGCGCGCCCCCATTTATCACTCACAAACACGGGCGTGATAACCCATACTTCCTCACACATTTTACATTTCTTTAAGGCAGATAAAGCGCTTTCTTACCTGTACACTGTCTTTATAAGCCTCTATTTGATCAAGAACATCTTCTAGTGTAACGACTGATTAAACGATACAAAGACCACAAACAACGACGAGTTGTGTTCATTCACTTTGCTCGTCGCTCTGAGTCAAACCTTTAGATTAAATTAATCACAATGCATTAAGTTGTTCCCAGTCACCATGAGCGCAGTTTTTACTGTGCGAAGACGATTTTGCGCACAGAAAACGTTCTACACACGTTTAGCGTTAAAATGACCTCAATAGGCCACGTTCGATGTATCAATATTCTAACTTGCCCCCGAGGCTTTCGGGTCAGAATTGTAAATTTTTTAAGTTTTTTTTTTTTTTTTTTTTTTGTCTCTCAATTCTGAAAAGGGACTTGGATACAAAGAAAACAACACCAAAAATAGAAGGCCTCGGAGCCATGTTTCAATATTGATATATCAAACGTGGCGCAAAATATATAGTTCATCTTTACCGAAATGCTTTTTGAGGTGATGTTTGATACCCATTTTGTTCTGAAGACCTCAAGCGTTGAGAAAATTGTGGTATATGTGTGTCGCTTGCGTAGAAAGCAGAAGGAGAGTGTAAAGAGACGAAGGTGACGAAGAACAAGACAATTAAACAACGACGAAATCATCAAAAGTAACCACCAACAACACAAAAGCATTTTTTCGGAACTTGAGTATTGAAGATAAAACGTGATGAAAGCAAAGATTATTAAGTCAAAAGGAAACAAATGATTTAATAAAACTAGAAACCGAATAGGACTCGAGAGAGGAAAGCATCGAATTCAGGGAAGGAGTTAAATTTCATTAAAAAAGTCGTAGCTAAGATAATAACTCAGGAACACACGAATCCAATGTACGCCTGTAGAAGAGTTTAGCATCCAAATACAAAAACAATGCACAAAAAGGTCGAAAGAGAGCCAAGAAAATGCAATGTTCAACAAATAACTTTCTCTCTTCAGTATCAATACGTTGTTAACCAAGCAGGTGACGAGAGCACGTTAAATAATCAACTAAAGTGTTGAGGCTTTGATTCACTTCCCAGTTCTAGTTTTAGTGTCAAAATACGTTAAGCACGTATCATTTTTTTAAAGAAGAGGAAATTTTACAATAATGAACCAAGGTCATGGCAAGCGAAGCAAGGGCAGCCACTGCAGGTGCAAATTAAATGGACACAGCGCCCGAGCGATCTCCGTCAATAAGTACTACGTCGAATCGTCTTTATTGAACCTGTTTTCACTTGTGGGAACGTTTTGAGAATATTTTGGTAGCTGTTGTGAATTGCGCAAGCTGAAAGAAATGTTGACGCCGGCGACGTCAATTTGCCTGTCGGGCCTTAGACGAGTCAGCTCGCGTAGGCTGACACACAATGCATGCAGTGCAGTGCCAGGGTTACCCTCAGGCCCCCTTACATGGCGTATGGAGTACGTATGAGCGCGCTTTGTGGAGGACCTGCAGGCACCTAAAGAGTTAAACTTTTGTATGAAGAGCCTTTTGCAAGAAACAGCCATATTATAATATTGAAAGCACACTGTTTCTTTCGGTAGTGTAGCAACTCCCGTAAACTTGTAATTCTATTTGTCACTGTCATTATAGCAGCTGTTATTGTTTTTGGGCTATATTGATTCGGTTGTTTGTTCTATCGCCCTCTCAAAGGGTTCCAAGCCATTCATGTGAGACCTTACCAGAGCTGCAACATGACCCGTTTCTTTATGATTAGCCGCAAAGGGTCATTGGATTATTTAAGCCTGGCACCCCAAGAAAAAAAAAATATGGTTTCTCTTCCAGGAACTATATTTTTTCACAGGTTAAAGTATAGTGTTAACACCAAATACATGTAAGTGTTCAAGAATTGCTAAATTGTAAAATACTCACAAAAAGGATCTTTGCCGTCAAAATGTGTGCTACTATGCTATTATTACTAATTATAGTAAACCTCAACTGTTTTGTTGAGCATTTAAGAACTGATGGAAGTCTCAGATTCTCTCTCACGCATCCCATTTTTTCGCCAAAATTACTTCGTGCTTTCGTGACTTTGTTGAATAGTTTACCCAAACGTGGTAACCGGATATTTTTCAGTGTTCCTCAAATAAAGGAAACAACATTTTTATTCCTTAAACAATTGTCGTGAGTTTTTTCAACATCAAGCACCTAGTCATTAAAACCCAATGAGCTGACCTAAACAAAATCTGTGATTTCCCATTGCAACACTACAATGTAAAGCTTAGAAGCAAGGTTTACGTTTACAGACTGTAAATTGTCACCACTCTATCGAGAGCAACGAAAATTTTCTCTCAGGGATTCCTTTTTACAAAAGATTACATTGTACCTGTTTAAAGGGAGTTTATTTCAATTTTCACCTTTCAGGAGGCCGTTTCATCGGAGGTGGCGGATTAATTGAGGAAGTGCTTTATTTGCCTAAGTGCTCGGGAAGAAATACTATTCTCAAAGGGTTTAAATCGCAATATTTTTAGCGGCTGTTAGCTTTGATTACAAGTCCAGTCAAAACTCAAAACATACTATTGTAATCATCCATTTCGTAACTGATAAAATATTCAAAAAAGCCCCGACTAAATAATGACTTCTTTCGGCTTTCTCGAACTTTCGTTTTGTCAGTCTACCATTCAAACCATTTTTAAGGTGAATTGCCCCAAGAAAACGGCGCTAAAAGATTAAACTAAGTACCGTCGTAATAAATTGAACGCATGGCTGTTGTCAATCTGGATTTTCACCGCTTCAAGAGCGATCTCCAAAGGAGATTACTCACACGCTATTTCGACGGTGTTTTGTTTATGCTGCGAAAAATCCTCTTATTTCGGAAGTAGTAAGGCAGCTTATGGCTGTAGGTGGCGTTTGCTAATGCCCTTTTAAACAGAATTAGGAATGAATGCAAACAGCAGGTCTGAATGTTATAGACCTGCGATAGCATTTACTCGATGTATTAACGTGACCCCATTCGAAGCTATCAATTATTTTAAAACGTATAATTTAAACGCAGGGTTCCATGCCGAACATAAATAAAACTGAAACCTGTTGTGATGTCCTTTATAGTTCAGTTTTGTTTACAAAGTTCTCAAAAATGAATTGCAACTCTAATGAGTCAAAAGAACCGATAAAAAGCATTTATATCGTGACTAAAGCTTGTAAATAAACTATAAACCGCACTACCAACCACGAATCGCCATATTGCATTCATAGGTAAGGTTTTAGAACGTAAGTTTATTCGTTTAAACCCCCTTTAAGACGAATGTTGCACTACACTGCTTCCCCAAAAACTAACAAATGTGTCGGGTTATAGGAGAACTGCTTTGATGTTTAAATGTGAGATATTTCTATGGTTAATATTCGACCCCTTTCATGGAAAAAGGAAGGTAATAATAAGTAAGTGACGGAAGATATTTTGTCTATTTCGTTTGCTTGGCCATGGTTTACAATTTGTTCAGAACTGACAAGCTTCCGTCGTTATCGAAAATCTCTTTCCAAAATGGAAGCATTCTGATATTCAATCTTAGTTTCATGATAAACAACACTGAAAAAAAAAAAATGTGGATTCAGTAGCAGAAAGCATATTATAACTCGTTTAATTACTTCGTCGGTGAGCCAGCCTTGCTCCGTAAACATGGCAAAAGCTTGAATCATGAAACAAGATCTGTCAGTTTAATAATGTATGCCAGTTTGATTATTTTGGTTACGCATTGTTTGAAAATGCTGAAAATGCTGAAAATGCTCAGGATCTGACGTCCAGTTTTCCTACCCCAACATTCCCATGAATTTAATCAATTAAGATTTTAGACCTTTTCAACTTGAAAACTCTTAACATAAGAACTACAAGTGACCTTAGGATATCTGATACAAAAAACTAGCATAGATTCTTACATTTTTACCAGTAAATTAACCCTCTTTAAATTCTGTTCTAAAGATTTATCAAATGCTCGTCAAAATCAAAATTCGTCATAAATCCCCCTCTGCGCGTCGTACACGACGTCGTACATGTTTCCACGACGTAAAGGCAGCTACATTGGTGTCTCAAAGCAATGAAACGGCGGACATGTTGGTGTCCCAAGCCAATCCTATGGGAGTTGAATTCTTTCCTGATGTAAACTCTTTCTTTTGTTCCAATAAATTTGAATGGCTGCTGGCTTCGCGTCTCGGTGTATGGAAATGTGGTTAAACACAGTCTCCGGTGTTTGATATATTCAGGATTAAGATTATACAAAGAAAGCTTCAGTATAGCTAGCTTCTTGTTTTGCTCGAATACGCTGAACGCGTTTTGATAAAATTAGTACCATAACAGTATGGTTTTCTTGATGGATTATTTGATGTAAATAGGGACGTTTCCACGCCTTAATGCTGATCTGCATCAAGCGATAATTAAGGGCGACCGTTCGTGCATCAAAATACGTAGCAATGGATGTTTGCGATTGTTGGATAATCGCCGTTCCGTCGTTGGAACTCTTAACATAACTCCCATCCACATTTAACATTTAATGTACTGAGAACATCAGTGACACTGCTTTGCTCTTACCACATGCACATTCTTCCACCGCAAGGTCTTCTGTAATCTATTAAATTACTGAAAAGACGCACGGCAACATGGGATCTTCTTGTTTTATATAATAAAGGAACAAAAAAGTATGCTGACGACGTCATCTAGGCGTATGTCCTCCAACAGATCATAAACAAGAATCAACCAAAATGCGACAAGAATTTGACTTATTATGTCGTACTCGCTGATAGACAACGATTGCGCGCGATTATACATTGAACTTCAAGAGCTTGTTTCCGATTTCTCAAAGATCACTTTGTTTTATTTCTATTATACTAAAGTTTGATATCCGAACGCTTGTGGTATCTTTCGGCAAACAAAGTCAACTTTTAAACCAGGTCGAAATTAAAATCAAAGTGCTCTATGAGCAAACCCTTAAACTTCCCAGTACCTGATGATCGATATGAGCTAACCTATGCGTATTTCTTTAAGGTATCAGCCAACCCACCAGGGCTGTCTGCGCACGGATCGTTCTAGCGCTCTTTGTATCAACACAAATCTCTATAAACCGTATATTTTTTGAAAGCTGAATAATCATGATTACAGCTAATTCCCTTTAAAAGGTATAAAACTTTAATGCGCTTAACCCTTTGAATACCAAACTTTCGCCAAAAAAATTACCGTTTTTAACCGTCGAGTCAGGTTTTTTAGCTGCCATGGCGTTAAATAAGCTTAAGTTTTGCTAAGAAAGCTTTTTTACGAAAAGTAGAGATTTTTCAAGGATTAGGTACAAAATTGAGCAATATTTCAATTCCAGGCATGCGCATAAGCCAAAATTTGGATCTTTTTTTTTTTGCCATTAACCGTTCTCAATTCTGTTTGTTGCCCCTTTCCTTTCTCTTTTTCTCGGCCGTTTCACACTGGCCACATTTTGCGCTGCATGTTCTTTCTGGCTGCCGTGAAAAGTTGGATGTTAATTACGGGCGAAGCCTAGAAATGGACCTTGATCAATCATAGGCGTAGAGGACCATTTTACCACCGTTTTTGCACCAAAACTGATAACGTTGTTTTTCGATTTGCGACGTCGGAATGTCGTCGATATCTAAACCTGACCATTGTACGGAAAGGCCTAGCTTAGTACTACTATCTGCTTATCAAGAATATCTGATAACATTTAAATTGGTGACGTCACAAGTGGTACAAAGAGCACGACCATTAATTACGCATATATATATATATGCGTAATTGGGGCTCAAAGGGTTAAAAAATGAGGAGGTTTTTGCAGAGCTAAGTGTTTCATTCATTAAGATCCACGCTCACCAAAAGCAAACGGAAGAAAACGATTAATATGGCTTTCATTTCTTCACGCGCTTGCCTAAAAAACCGTGTCTCAGATTTCTGGAATGTGCGTTCGTTTTATTTTTACAAGCAAATATATTCGGGGATGAGAAATTATTGCCACCACCAGTGGAAAATAGGCTATAACTTTGAAATGAAAAGAAGAATTAAAATTCGCAGACATGGTTTTGTAGGTAAGCTATCTGAAAATTTGGCCAAATTTCAGCCAAATTGGTCCAGGGGCTGCCGACTTGGAGTTCAAAATGCATGAACAACTCGCCCAAATTTTCATATCGAGAAACAAGGAAAAATAGAATTTCGACCGCAATGAGATTAGCGACACCTAGGCGTCAAGCAAACTAAGTGTTGATCGATAAAAGAAAGTATCAGTTTTCTTGAACAATAGTAGTTTGACAGGTAACAACAAACAGACAAATTTTCGCGGCGGTGGGAAACAATGGTTCGACCATTCAACTTTGCCCACGATCCAACATCTTGTTCTTCTTCGGCTTCTTCTAACCGAATTTTAGAACGGCTTTCATTCATTTCAACCGACTGCTTTTCACTCGTATCCGGTTTGCGTTATTTTCATGTTCTTCGATTTCTCGTAGCCATTCGTCTTGGTTGAAGAAAGAACCTTTGTCGCTCGAAGCGATGTCTACTGCCGATTCGCAGCTAAATGCTTTCTTCCCATTCTTTGGTCTTGGCTTTGACGAAGAAAAGGGACACGATCTATTTTTTTTTTTTCGAAGACATTCATAGATTTCACAAGAGGACAACTTTGAGAGCTTCCAAGATGACGAATCGCGTGTGTTTGGTGAAACACAAGCGTGCTTAGCTGTCACGTAACCTCTCCTTATTTGACAACGCGATGACAAGAGTTGTCAGCGGCTAATTAGAATAATTAAGATGGCAAAATTGTTTTCGCATGGGTCCCACTAGAGCGAATGCTGTTTGTTTTACTAAAAATTGGGTCAAAATTGGAGCTTTTTCTAATGCGACCCCTACGAGCAAAATTTGGAAAAATTTGTCAGTGGACCAAAAAGATCAAAGACGCCGTAGTGTATGGGTGGGGCAGGCAGATTTTTCCAAAATAGCCCAAAGAAAACAAAAATTCATTAAACATGTCAACTGCGTGTTTATTCAAGAAAATCGAGGCTATCTTTAAAACGAAGAACGGAAAATCGGGGAATAGGAATGGGGAGCGGAGAACGGGGAACGGGGAATCTTTAAAATGGGGAATCTTTAAAAGCGGGAATCTTTAAAATGAGGAATCTTTAAAATGGGGAATCTTTAAAAGCGGGAATCTTTAAAACGGGGAATCTTTAAAAGCGGGAATCTTTAAAATGAGGAATCTTTAAAAGCGGGAATCTTTAAAATGGGGAGTCTTTAAAGATTCCCCATTTTAAAGATTCCCGCTTTTAAAGATTCCCCAGTTTAAAGATTCCCACTTTTAAAGATTCCCGCTTTTAAAGATTCCCGCTTTTAAAGATTCCCATTTTAAAGATTCCTCATTTTAAAGATTCCCGCTTTTTAAGAACAAAATCTGTGAACAAACACCACGCCATGCTGTGAGCGCCTTGCGATTTCCCGTGATTTCCCGCGAAGCCGCCTTTACTCGCTGTTTACATCCACAAAAACGCGACACGAGGGATCTCAAAATATGTTACCACGAAGAATTCTCGCAGTGATTGTGGATATCCTGGTGGATATTGTGGAAATTCGTACGGGAAAAATTGGTCGCCCGCGCCGGGATTCATGTTGTTGCGAAATGAGAACGTGATTAATTAATTTTAGCGCGAAGTCTATCGCATAGAGACTCTACTAAATATTACCTGTCAAATCATTTCCGAATCAAAACACCCTCGCTTTTGTTTTCCAAGATTTGTCTCAATTTGGCCTGCTTCAGAGGTAGTCGACGGCATCTTTGAAGTTTGTCCGTCCGCGACCAAATTTTGTCCTTTGGGGAACAAACCGGTCGCACTTGGTTTTTCATTATGATGACGGATTCCTGACACAAGTAAACAGTTTTGTCCTCTAGTGCGACTTGGCCCTTCCTAGACCAACAAATGAACAGGAAAATTTCTATTTCTTTCTAAATGTCTAGATTATTTCCGTTTTTCCGGTCACGTTCAACAAGCAGCAGTCAGAGCAGTAGCAGCACTCGCCGGGTCAGTCGACGTCCCACTCCATATTTTAAATCAAAGTTGACCTGGACACATAAATTTATCTGCCTAAGTGAGAGGGAAGTTTTCAATATCCCTAGTCGAGAAGAGAAGATTTCTTTGAAAGGTGGTTTAGGTGAAAGAAGGACTGTGTTTAGCGACAAAAAGGGAACCTTCACATACTTTTAAGGGACACAAATTATAAGGGAGCAGATACTTAGAGAAATGAATGAGTTGCCAGTAATCGGATACCCGTGTTTGTGAAAAGAACTCTGGGATCGTCAGGGGCAAACATTGCAAGTCGCTAGAAGGAAATGTATGGCGAAAAGTTGTTTCGACGCCCAAAAACATGGTTTTGGAGAGAGATCAACGCTTTTTCGCCGTTGTTTTATCGCAAATGGATTTTGGCAATCAATGATTTTGATACATGGAAAATGTAAGTTTTTGTTTGAATAACCGTGAAATAAGTGAAAAAAATTGCCGATAAACTCCCTTTTGCTTGCGTGAGGTTTATTGTGAAATACATTGAAGAGAATATTGAAAATTTCAATACACGCCTGATCTCGAGAGGCTACCCGGAGCAAATGGTAGAAAAGACCCTCCGAGAAGTTAAATATTAAGACAGAAAAGAAGCTCTAAAACACAAATCGAAATTGCAGAATGAACTACTACCCTTTGTGTCGGGCAATTTCACTCAACCGTCAATACCAAACTTTGGAAAGCATAATCACGCACCAATGGCACTTTCAAATACAAATACTCAGAGATATATTCAAGGAGCTACCCTTGATCTGTTATAGAAATGGAAAATCACTGAAATACGTGCTTGTAAAAGCAAAACAAAGGCTTTGAGCAACACAGTAGCCACACAGCATGAGTCGCGCGGACTCATTTGTCATTAAATCAACCCCTGACAGTACAATGATCGCCACCGGGCTTATTTCCAGTATTATTTGTACGACCGAGCTTTCAAATAAGCCAAAAGTAGCCTGTACACAACTTAAAAGGCTTTACTGGGTTATTCCTCCGTCTCGATTTATACCTAATTAATTTTGTAATACTTTCAGACCATTACGCGATGTAAATTTCACAATAAACCTCACGCAAACAACGGAGTTTATCGGTAGATTTTGTCACATATTTCATGGTTATTCAAAGAAAAACTTACATATTCCACATATCAACATTGCCCAAATCCATTTGCGATAAAAACGACGGCGAAAAAGCGTTGATCTCTTTCAAAAATCGTTTTCTTGTACCTCGAAACAACTTTTCGCCATACATTTCCTTCTAGCGACTAGCAATGTTTGCCCCCTGACGATCTCAGAGTTCTTCGCGCAAACACGGGTATCCGATTACTAGCTACTTATTCATTAGGTCACAAGGGCCCGATGCCGCGATCACTCGCTGACAAATTGACAGCCTTTGAAGCTGGAAACGGCAGCTTGTTTTTACGCCGTTTCGGCTTCTTTCCTGAAGCAAACCTGTACGATAATGTGTGAACGCATCGCAAATTCAGAACATAGAAAGAGCGAAATAAAAAAAGAATCAAGTAAACGAATTATGAATAACTTACGAGAACCGGATAATCAAATGGCGATCACGTGAAAGTTCATCGTAACTCCGGTCGCAAGTATTGAGCAATGTACATGTGACGATTTATGGGGAATGCATTAGTGATGACAGGGATTTGTCAACGTTCTGTCGGCAGTAATTAAAAATTAGAAATCGTTTTCTACTGTCATCATTCCGAATATTTGAAAAAGAATGACCACAGAATTTCCTAGCCAGTGACTGATGCGAAGTAGATTCGCGTTTCTTAGAGAAATTGAGTTTAACTGATACTTAAAGGGCTTGTATTTGTTACAAAACAAGACAATTTAAAATTACCAAGATTAATTATCGTTGTCGACACCTAGATTAATTCAAACTGTGACAATACAAAACACGACAGTTAGGACCATCTAGTATTACAATTTACGGCAGGTGTTAAAATTCACAACAACTGTGAAGACAATGCACGACAGCACACACATCAGAGCTGAGGCATACTTTGTCGGTGGTTTCTGCTTTATTGTGAATCGTTTTCATCATCTGATCCACACAGAGCAACAAGACTGTTTACCAACAACATGGCTTCCAACTGCACTGAAACCAATGTAACATTTCCTGTGTACCTCAAAGAACCATTCGCTGTCACGATCTTCAGAATTGGGTTTCAAATTGCCATCGGCTTCTTTGGGATCATTGGAAACGCGATAGTCTGTTTGATGATCATGCGAAAACCAAAAGTGCTCGGACCCACCAGCCAGTACCTCTTCAGTTTGGCGATCGCAGACATTGGTATTCTGATCTTCAATTTTCCCATCGGCATTCTAAAGGAACAAGATCCATTGAGATGGTCCTTGGGGAGGGCGTTCTGTCTGTACGTAGTACCCGCTACTGAAACTTTCTTTGGAGCGGCCATATTTACGATCACCCTGATTGCTTTTGAGAGATACTTGAACATTGCCCGGACAGTGCTTCGCGCCCGTCGGTCACTATCCCACAATCGAAGACGTCTTGTTCTAACCGTTGTATGGACTGCATCGTTCGCCGTGACCTCGGTGCCGTTGTACATGTTTCAAGAGTACAATCCTTGCCACCGAATGTGCTACCATACTTGGTCAGTGAAGGTGTTCCTGATCTACATTATCGCCCTCACTGCCTTACAGTACGTTTTACCACTTGCCATCATAGCTTTTAGTTACATCAGCATTGCGATGCTCGTCTCGAAAAGGACGAACACTTTTAAAGACGAACACTCCAGTTGCACAGACGGCCATGGTCCTCCCCAATACTCAAGGGTCAGAACCATGCTCCGCCAAAAAAGAAAGACATACCGCATCCTCAAACCTCTGGTGATTTTGTTTGCCGTGGCCATGTTCCCTCTGAATGTTTTTCGCCTGGTTTTGACGTACCGAACAGATCTTCCCTTCCAGAGCTACTACACCGTTCTGATCACAGTTGTGGTAATATCTACAGCGATCAACTCGGCAGCAGACCCGATGGTTTACTGCGTGGTAAACAAGGACTTTCGCCAGCAAGTCAAGCGGCTTTTATGTGGTAATTTCCTTCAAAATTTCATCACATCCCGTCGCAATATCACTCGTACTAGTAAAGAAACTGGAAGTTACATAGCTACCATGGAACAGGGAACACAAGACACACGCTTTTAAAACCTGCTGGAATATCATCGTTTGGTTTCGGCAAGGAATTGTAGAAGTGCGGAATATAAACCCAAAGTCGTCCAAAAATATGTGAACTTCAAATTGGTAATCGTTAATTCATGTACTAAAACATATTAAACAGAGCACATATACATGTAATCCTAAGGAACAGGAATAGGCTTCAGGTGCATAATAAATGTATAAGTATGTCAGAGAAAAAGGACTCACTGGGCACGCGTTCAAGTCGATGCCAAGCCTGTCTCATTCGGCTAAAATAAACGTACTTTCACATTAAACAGTGAGTTGCTGTCCCAGCCAATAAACACGTGAGGACGACAGTAGCAACTCGTACAACTAAGAGTAACTTTTAAGTGTATATCAATTTATTTTAGCAACTACATTTTTAAGTTAGATAAACTTGCACAAAATACGAATAAATAAAAAGATGATAATTATAGTTATAGAAAATAACAATCATATAATATGCTATAAAAAGATAAGTAGTTTGTACCGTTTCTAAAGCTATTAACCACGATCATGCTCCTGTAAGATTTTAGAAACACTAAATATGATCTGATGAGAAATGACATTTTGAAGTGCAGAGGTCAACACCTCTACCTACGGTCTGAAATCGTGGCGTTGCTTAACTATAAAATCAACTATTAAAACATTTTAAGGCCTTTACAAACAGTATGAAGAGAGTTGACCTTTCCGGCCTTTAAACGTTACTACGACTTATTATTCACTCTTTCTTTGGTTGTAAATATGACTATCATTTTGCTTCTATAGCATAAACGTATAATTACTTTAGATTGTATTTCACGATCCTATTCCTGTATTATATTTTTCAATTTTAGTTTTAATGTACGTGAAATACCTGTAAATTAGCTGGCGCGTCATTTTATCCTTCATGTGATGTCACACCTTAAATATAGCTAAGTGTATTACACGGTATACTTCACTGTATCATATTGACTTCGGGTTATCTAAGTAACAACAACAATTGCCGCAACCTGTGCGGCCAGTAATTTTTTTCGTCCGAAATAAGAGGCCTCGCCCACCCATTAAGAAGAAAGGACGAATTTTTACAATTGTAAATGCACATTAATATAGAATTTTAGAAGGTTAAACTTTAATTAATATAACATTATAATTAAGACGTTTCTTAGGACAACATATACTCTTTTATTTCCTTTCATTGTTTGCCAATATTTATAATACTATTAATGAAAATTTTTAGGTAGAGTTAATACATTGTCCCAAATTAACCCACATGGGCTAAATACATTGACACTTAAATAAAGTTCTTACTTACTTACTCAATAACTTACTTTATAACTAGACAACTGTCGACGTCAGTTACTTCTGACACGCCAGGTATTACAAACAAATTTTCCTGATGCACATCCGCTAGGGGCATCTCCTAGCTTGAGAGCAGACTCTTCGCCGGGAAAGAAAGGAGAGCCTGCTTGCTGTTAAAGCTCTATGAACATCCTGCACGTCTTCTATACTGGTAGCGGAGCTGCTGCGCGAGCGGAGCCCCGTACCTTAGAAAATTTGGCAACCCATTGATCTAAAAAATTTGGTTGTCAAGTGACTGTCCGTACGTACGTATACCTTGAAAAATAAGAGAGTAGAATCATTACCATAGCTACATATTTGATTTTGGGGATCCATGTTATGGTTAATTGACAGCTTTCAAAACAAGCTATCCGCTGACCAGTATCGCGTGACCATATTGCGGGCTTAGTTTTAGAGGTCACTGAAGTCACGTGTTTTTTTTTAGTTGACCGTTTTTAGATTGGATTGCAGGCTCAAACCAGGTTATTACTCTGGGTAGGAGGGAGTACGTGCAAAGGCAATATTTCAGCGCAAATTAACCCCTGGCGTGTTGTTGACTTTTCTTCCGACATATCCCTTGCACAATCATCTTGTCAGCTTGTTAAAATTTAACTGGAAAAAATAGCAAAACCACACGCTGTACAATTACATGCTCAATATAAATAATTTTTTGGAGTTTCTGATCCAAGAAAAACAAATCCTCTCTTTCTTCACGGTTAGTTATTGCAATCAGGAGCTCCGCTTTTAGGCTCTGCCAAATCTATACATTATAATTAATGAGTAACCTTTCTAGGTGTATTATTGATGTTGAGTTTGGAACTCAACGGGTGGGACTGTTAACTTAAACACACACAAGTTATTTCGTTTACGCTTGCTGTGCAGGGTATCTGGACATGCTACATTCTTTGAGTATATAACTGTAGACTTGTTGCATACTCTTGAAACAGAAAAAATTACATGTAAAAAAAATAAGACAAAGAACTAATTATTGTAGCAGATAACGTGTATCATTTCACTGTAAAAGTTGGTGATACCATATTTTACTGTGTTGAAAAAGTAGTTTTCGATTAAAGTAACCTGGTAGCCACAGAACATCCCAAGCCTCCCCAGCCCCTGGTCCCAGGCCCTTAGTGACAGCCATGCCATTTTCCTGTATAAGCAGGAGTACCAAACGACAGTTTCGAAGAAAATCCATCGTACAGTGTGCTTAACATTACCCGAGTGTCGCTACGTCAATCTTGTTTAATATTTAACTTTCCTGGGAAAAAAATACCCGCTCTTCACCGCCAGCAAGCGTGATTTTGAAGTTATCGGACTCCCGGCCAGTGCTCGACGTTGAGGTCGTCAACGAGCCAGCATGCTTTAAATTTGTCACCTAGCTAGCCAGCATAAAAAAAGTTTGCCAAAAGTTTGCCAGCATGTTCGAGTATACCATTTTTTGCCAGCCAGCGAGCGAGTAATTTCAATATACCATAGCAAGGTACATTTCCTTAAAACTATTTATATAACAACGGATTTAGTATTACGTACCCTGAACGCAAAAAAATACGTTAATGGTTTCATTTTTACTTTTGACTGGAAAGGTTTCGTAACACTCAAAAGATTACACTTACCATACAACAGTAAACCAAGAGAGGGAAAGATAAAATGTGCTTACAGTGTTCTGATTATCCTTGAGGGATCCAAGCTTCACTCTGAAAATAAATCGTGAATTCCTTCCAAAAGAAGAGTGAAGTATAAACAATGTCCATTCGGTTAACAGACGTAATCTAGATATTCAGTTAATGAAGATCTATTGTTGTTATTACAAGTACAACAAGCAACCTATCAGTTGTTTCAAACGCTTACATACGACAAACTTTCACATTCATTTCATTTCCCAGAGTTATTGTTCCAAAAAGTCAACGAACCTCCATGCAAAAAACTAAAACTGTTTAGCTCATGAAGTAAAAGCAAAACAAGATTACAAAGCCCTCACTAGGCTTTGGCTACCAAGTGTCTGCCATTTTTATAATCAAATGAACGTACGAAACAAACAGATGTCAGCTACCTTTATCAGTATAACATTTCCTTAGCGAAATAGCAAATCCCCGCGAAAGATTCAATACAGAAGCCGGAAGGATTTGCAGCAAAAGCAATCGCAAGTTGTTCGTAAGGTGATCACCGCAAAAGGCTCACGACAGAAACCGCAAGGATTCGCAGCAAAAGCAAGCGTTACTCGTTCATTAGGTGATCGGCGCAAAGGACTCACGACAGAAGCCGCAAGGATTCGCAGCAAAAGCAATCGTTACTTGTTTGTAAGGCGATCACCGCAAAAGACTCACGACAGAAGCCGCAAGGATTCGCAGCAAAAGCAATCGTTAGTAGTTCGTAAGGCGATCACCGCAAAAGACTCACGATAGAAGCCACAAGGATTCGCAGCAAAAGCAATCGTTAGTTGTTCGTAAAGCGATCACCGCAAAAGACTCACGACAGAAGCCGCAAGGATTCGCAGCAGAAGCAATCATTACTTGTTCGTCAGGAGATCACCGCAAAAGACTCACGACAGAAGCTGGAACAGATTCGCACCAAAAGCAATCGTTAGTCGTTCGTAAGGCGATCACCGCAAAAGACTCACGACAGAAGCCGCAATGATTCCCAGCAAAAGCAATCGTTAGTCGTTCGTAAAGCGATCACCGCAAAAGACCCACGACAGAAGCCGCAAGGATTCGCAGCAAAAGCAGTCGTTAGTTGTTCGTAAGGCGATCACCGCAAAAGACTCATGACAGAAGCCGCAAGGATTCGCAGCAAAAGCAATCGTTACTTGTTTGTAAGGCGATCACCGCAAAAGACTCACGACAGAAGCCGCAAGGATTCGCAGCAAAAGCAATCGTTAGTAGTTCGTAAGGCGATCACCGCAAAAGACTCACGATAGAAGCCACAAGGATTCGCAGCAAAAGCAATCGTTAGTTGTTCGTAAAGCGATCACCGCAAAAGACTCACGACAGAAGCCGCAAGGATTCGCAGCAGAAGCAATCATTACTTGTTCGTCAGGAGATCACCGCAAAAGACTCACGACAGAAGCTGGAACAGATTCGCACCAAAAGCAATCGTTAGTCGTTCGTAAGGCGATCACCGCAAAAGACTCACGACAGAAGCCGCAATGATTCCCAGCAAAAGCAATCGTTAGTCGTTCGTAAGGCGATCACCGCAAAAGACTCACGACAGAAGCCGCAAGGATTCGCAGCAAAGGCAATCGTTAGTCGTTCGTAAGGCGATCACCGCAAAAGACTCACGACAGACGCCGAAAGGAATCGCAGCAAAAGCAATCGTTACTTGTTTGTAAGGCGATCACCGCAAAAGACTCACGACAGAAGCCGCAATGATTCGCAGCAAAAGCAATCGTTAGTAACTGTTGTTCGTAAGGCGATCACCGCAAAAGACTCACGACAGAAGCCGCAAGGATTCGCAGCAAAAGCAATCGTTAGTCGTTCGTAAGGCGATCACCACAAAAGACTCACGACAGAAGCCGCAAGGATTCGCAGCAAAAGCAATCGTTAGTCGTTCGTAAGGCGATCACCGCAAAAAACTCACGACAGAAGCCGCAAAGATTCGCAGCAAAAGCAATTGTTAGTAGTTCGTAAGGCGATCACCGCAAAAGACTCACGACAGAAGCCGCAAGGATTCGCAGCAAAAGCAATCGTTGGTAACTGTTGTTCGTAAGGCGATCACCGCAAAAGACTCACGACAGAAGCCGCATGGATTCGCAGCAAAAGCAATTGTTAGTAGTTCGTAAAGCGATCACCGCAAAAAACTCACGACAGAAGCCGCAAGGATTCGCAGCAAAAGCTGTCGTTAGTTGTTCGTAAGGCGATCACCGCAAAAGACTCATGACAGAAGCCGCAAGGATTCGCAGCAAAGGCAATCGTTAGTCGTTCGTAAGGCGATCACCGCAAAAGACTCACGACAGACGCCGAAAGGAATCGCAGCAAAAGCAATCGTTACTTGTTTGTAAGGCGATCACCGCAAAAGACTCACGACAGAAGCCGCAATGATTCGCAGCAAAAGCAATCGTTAGTAACTGTTGTTCGTAAGGCGATCACCGCAAAAGACTCACGACAGAAGCCGCAAGGATTCGCAGCAAAAGCAATCGTTAGTCGTTCGTAAGGCGATCACCACAAAAGACTCACGACAGAAGCCGCAAGGATTCGCAGCAAAAGCAATCGTTAGTCGTTCGTAAGGCGATCACCGCAAAAAACTCACGACAGAAGCCGCAAGGATTCGCAGCAAAGGCAATCGTTAGTCGTTCGTAAGGCGATCACCGCAAAAGACTCACGACAGAAGCCGCAAGGATTCGCAGCAAAAGCAATCGTTAGTCGTTCGTAAGGCGATCACCGCAAAAGACTCACGACAGACGCCGAAAGGAATCGCAGCAAAAGCAATCGTTACTTGTTTGTAAGGCGATCACCGCAAAAGACTCACGACAGAAGCCGCAAGGATTCGCAGCAAAAGCAATCGTTAGTAACTGTTGTTCGTAAGGCGATCACCGCAAAAGACTCACGACAGAAGCCGCAAGGATTCGCAGCAAAAGCAATCGTTAGTAACTGTTGTTCGTAAGGCGATCACCGCAAAAGACTCATGACAGAAGCCGCAAGGATTCGCAGCAAAAGCAATCGTTAGTAACTGTTGTTCGTAAGGCGATCACCGCAAAAGACTCACGACAGAAGCCGCAACGATTCGCAGCAAAAGCAGTCGTTAGTTGTTCGTAAGGCGATCACCGCAAAAGACTCATGACAGAAGCCGCAAGGATTCGCAGCAAAGGCAATCGTTAGTCGTTCGTAAGGCGATCACCGCAAAAGACTCACGACAGAAGCCGCAAGGATTCGCAGCAAAAGCAATCGTTAGTCGTTCGTAAGGCGATCACCGCAAAAGACTCACGACAGACGCCGAAAGGAATCGCAGCAAAAGCAATCGTTACTTGTTTGTAAGGCGATCACCGCAAAAGACTCACGACAGAAGCCGCAAGGATTCGCAGCAAAAGCAATCGTTAGTAACTGTTGTTCGTAAGGCGATCACCGCAAAAGACTCACGACAGAAGCCGCAAGGATTCGCAGCAAAAGCAATCGTTAGTAACTGTTGTTCGTAAGGCGATCACCGCAAAAGACTCATGACAGAAGCCGCAAGGATTCGCAGCAAAAGCAATCGTTAGTAACTGTTGTTCGTAAGGCGATCACCGCAAAAGACTCACGACAGAAGCCGCAAGGATTCGCAGCAAAAGCAAGCGTTGGTTGTTCGGAAGGCGATCACCACAAAAGACTCACGACAGAAGCCGCAAGGATTCGCAGCAAAAGCAATCGTTAGTAACTGTTGTTCGTAAGGCGATCACCGCAAAAGACTCACGACAGAAGCCGCAATGATTCCCAGCAAAAGCAATCGTTAGTAACTGTTGTTCGTAAGGCGATCACCGCAAAAGACTCACGACAGAAGCCGCAAGGATTCGCAGCAAAAGCAATCGTTAGTCGTTCGTAAGGCGATCACCGCAAAAGACTCACGACAGAAGCCGCAAGGATTCGCAGCAAAAGCAATTGTTAGTAGTTCGTAAGGCGATCACCGCAAAAGACTCACGACAGAAGCCGCAATGATTCCCAGCAAAAGCAATCGTTAGTAGTTCGTAAAGCGATCACCGCAAAAGACCCACGACAGAAGCCGCAAGGATTCGCAGCAAAAGCAGTCGTTAGTTGTTCGTAAGGCGATCACCGCAAAAGACTCATGACAGAAGCCGCAAGGATTCGCAGCAAAAGCAATCGTTAGTCGTTCGTAAGGCGATCACCGCAAAAGACTCACGACAGAAGCCGCAAGGATTCGCAGCAAAAGCAATCATTAGTCGTTCGTAAGGCGATCACCGCAAAAGACTCACGACAGAAGCCACAAGGATTCGCAGCAAAAGCAATCGTTAGTCGTTCGTAAGGCGATCACCGCAAAAGACTCACGACAGAAGCCGCAAGGATTTGCAGCAAAAGCAATCGTTAGTCGTTCGTAAGGCGATCACCGCAAAAGACTCACGACAGAAGCCGCAAGGATTCGCAGCAAAAGCAATCGTTAGTCGTTCGTAAGGCGATCACCGCAAAAGACTCACGACAGAAGCCGCAAGGATTCGCAGCAAAAGCAATTGTTAGTAGTTCGTAAGGCGATCACCGCAAAAGACTCACGACAGAAGCCGCAATGATTCCCAGCAAAAGCAATCGTTAGTAGTTCGTAAAGCGATCACCGCAAAAGACCCACGACAGAAGCCGCAAGGATTCGCAGCAAAAGCAGTCGTTAGTTGTTCGTAAGGCGATCACCGCAAAAGACTCATGACAGAAGCCGCAAGGATTCGCAGCAAAAGCAATCGTTAGTCGTTCGTAAGGCGATCACCGCAAAAGACTCACGACAGAAGCCGCAAGGATTCGCAGCAAAAGCAATCATTAGTCGTTCGTAAGGCGATCACCGCAAAAGACCCACGACAGAAGCCACAAGGATTCGCAGCAAAAGCAATCGTTAGTCGTTCGTAAGGCGATCACCGCAAAAGACTCACGACAGAAGCCGCAAGGATTTGCAGCAAAAGCAATCGTTAGTCGTTCGTAAGGCGATCACCGCAAAAGACTCACGACAGAAGCCGCAAGGATTCGCAGCAAAAGCAATCGTTAGTCGTTCGTAAGGCGATCACCGCAAAAGACTCACCACAGAAGTCGGAATGATTCGGAGCGTAAGCAATCGTTAGTTGCTCATAACTGAAGCGACTGGCTTTGTCTTAGTAGTCGTGAGCCGTGATTTTCCAAAACGTTCTTTTTTTTATTTTCCGTGAAGCGTAAAATACCAATATTATATCAGTTTTCGTGAATTGTGAAAAGGCCTTTTTATTTTCCGTGAAACGTGATCTATACCCCCAATCACCCATTCTACTAGTCGACGAACTGAAACGACTTTTGCAATTTTGTGTGGCTCCTGTGCACGTACTGGGTGCACAGACCTTGTCAAAGCGCCTAATTAGGAATACAACCGCTTTTGTTTGCGGTCATGTCTTAAGGCTCTGTCAAGTTTCTCATGGGTCAACTTATCTCCTGACGTTCCAAAGGTCATTTGCGGCTTCTCGTTTTGAACATGATCAGTGTGATCTCGGATCATAAATCCTGACCTGGATCACCCCAAAGGAATTCGCCCCATTCGCCTTGTGTTAAGCGAGTGAACATGCCGAAAAAAAAAAAATAAGAGTTTTCGCCTTTACGCCCGCCCAATACCACGGGCGACAGATGCCTGCCAAATAATCTGGCAAAATTATTATCCAGACGTGCGCTCTTTGGTCAAAGAATTTTAAACTGGCAGAAGTGTCCACTTCGATATACAGTTCATCGATAGATCATTCATTACACGACTCCAGTTGATTCACGGCACTAGCGTGCAGATTGAAACCGTTGCCTCAACTAGTAGGTCAACGACGAGTTCAAATGAAAGCTGTTTTGGATCGCGTTTATTACCGGAAATTCACTTGCTTGGCGCAATCAAACACATCGCGCGTTATGCTTGTCAAATTGTACTTTGGCAATATTTTCCGGACACTTGCTTAGTAGTTTGCTTTTCACAATTCTAAAACAGTGTTTTCAAAATGACAAACGATCCCGAGTTCTGTAATCCTTCGCTGATTTCTGTCTTCTTTAGGCTTCGAAAGATCCTCCGGTTCCTAGTACAGAAATTCAATTATTACATGATTACACGCAGAGCCTACAGGTCCGACCAGCTAGCTTTGTGAAACACAACTAAAGGCGACAAATGATATATTTTTGCTCAAAGAAAGCCGCACGGTAAGACGAAAGTTGTTTCCTTCTCAACTACAAACTGAAGGAAAGTTGAAGAAGGTAAAATCTTGAGTTCTTTTAACTGACAAAGATTTTAATAACATAGACAATTTTAACATTTTACTTATTATGCCAATAAAATACATTGCATGATTTAACTACAGTTTCCAGTGAGCAACGCGCGACAGTCCCTTGCATTCAATGTACCCAATAAGACTGAAAAAGAAGGCAAACAATTGACCCTCGTCGTCCGGCAACTTTCGGAAAACTCCATCACGCAAAGTTGCACTGATTTAAAGCAAAACAAAAGTGCCATGAGCGGGAGGCGTTGATTGTATGATACAATGATCCCTTTATCTTAGCATCAGAGAGGATAATTGCATGTCCAACAATGCAGTCCGAGCTAGCGCATATAAACAAATACGCCTACCCTTTATCCAGCTGCTTTGTCCCTTTGGTAAGTCCTTTTCTTAGTCTCTCTTCTTTTTTCTCTCCAGCCTTTGAAATGACTCAGAATGACTGCAAATGTAAATTAACTCCCGGCAATTGAATCGCCGATACATTAATAAGTTTAGGGTCTCAAAATAAAAGCATTTCTCTCAAAGAGACAGCAAACAGTGTGGAATGAATTCACCCGACGGCCATTTCCGGTGAGCAACGCACGATAGTCCTTTGTTTTCCAGAGGACAAACATTAACTCGTTATGCTGGTACTGAACTACGATTAAGGCATTTAATGTACCCAATAAGACTGAAAAAGAGGGCAAACCATTGTCCTTCGTCTTCCGGCAACCTTCGGGCAATTTTCGATTAAGCAAATTTGCAGATTTATAGCAACCCAAAAATGCTGTGAGCGAAACGATGAGTGTATGGTACAATGAGATTACTTTACTTGATTACTTTAGCATCAAGAGAGGAAAGTTGACCACCGATGCAGACGACTAGCGCATATAAACAGAACATTATGCCTACCCTTTATCCAGCTGCTTTGCTTGTCTGCGCCAAGTCCCTTTCACAGCAGATCTCAGATTTGGCAGATCTCGTTTCTTTCCTTTACCAGCGGAGCCCTCGAAATAACTCAGAATGACTGCAAAATAGGAATGTAAATGAATACCTTAGAGTCTAGGTTCTTATGCCTCCGATACCTTTTTAAATTTAGTTGTCTATAAATGAAAGAATTAATGCAAAACAGACAGCGAACAGTGTCACTGATTCCAGCACAATGTACCATCACTGCCCCGTGTGCAAGCAAGAGAATTATAGGAATGAATTTACCAACCTTTAAGTTGCTTTCCACTGTTTCTTTATAACTGCTGACTGCTTGCAGCACAATAGCGCCAGTAGCGGTTTTCTGAAGTGACGGCTTCTTAAGGCCTTTGGAACGACAAACGAGCGGAGATCCTGGAGATCGGCCGTGTTCCATTGAAAAAAACGTTTTTAACGGATTCGGCCATTCGAGATACTAGTGTTATTACGTCATTGAAAATGACAGCTGCTGGTGTTATGCAATTTTTACTGGTTGATGAAAAAGATAAACCGCAACAATCTGACAGTGGAGCCATCATTTTCGGGCATGGGATCACGCGCGCGTTGATTTGCATTCTTTTTTTTTGTAGCGTGTGGCGCTGGGAGTAAGTACGACCGCTTGCGGTTTATCGTCTCGCGTTTTTTACGTCCCAGGGCGGGATTGATTGCTTTTTCGAAAAAGTCACAGCCAGAAAAAACAAAAAAGTCACTTTTTTTACCAGCTAGGGACAGTGTTTTAAATACGTTTTTAGCAAGCCAGATGCTGAAAGAAAATCCCAGCCAGTAAATAATCTAATGCTAATATTTCCCAGCCAGCGTAATTGCAGCCTGTCGAGCGGGTTTTCTGTCGAGCGGGTTTTCTGTCGAGCGGGTTTTCTGTCGAGCGGGTTTTCTGTCGAGCGGCTCCGTCGGGTACTCCTGTATAAGTGCTGTTGATAGACATTGTAATTTTGTTATATGGTGGAGAGTTCACCTGATAGACTTCAGTCCCAGGATTGAACAGGGATTTAGAAGTGTCTTATTTTACAGGAAAGAACACCTAAGAATCTGTGAGAAAAACCTCCAGACTGGCAAACTAATTACACATGCATGTCCCTGTAGAAAATGTAGAACTTTATGCTGAAATGGTGAAACAGGAAACTTGGTACTGCAGGTGCACTGCACTGGGTCTGAGGTTCAAAGCCAAAAACCAAAGGTGCAAAGCATGTGCTAGTAAAACTGAACCTAAATTACATATATGATCTAATTAAATGAAAATAGATGTACAGGTTTGTAGGATCTCGAAATATGTAATTTCTTAAATTATCCTCCTAGTTGTAAGTTCCTTTGTAGTTTCATGGTACATGTATGTTTCATCATGCACGTACACTGTAAATGTATACTGTAACTGTAAAGTTTCAGCAGTTGTGGCAGAATGTGAAGTGCAATTTGTACATAATTATACACTGCACTAAGGTTTAGCATGAAAGTATGCGTGTAGAGCAGTTCATGAACAGCTGTTGACCAGTCATTCATTTACCTTCATGTCTTGATTGCTATTGTAATTGCAACTGTTTTATTCCACTACACTCAGCTTTACACAGGGTGGTCTTGTGTTGCAAACATTTGAAAAAATACAATGGCATTAAGCCACTATCTTTTAACATTGAAAACAAGTTTTTTGATAATAGCTCTAGTTATTTCTGGCTTTGAAGGAAATTATTATTCTTACTTTCTTAAAAAAAGTGAAAGTTGCTTTTCTGTGTAGTGTGCATGTGCCTGTGTTCTGTACACATACTACAGTAAGTACCTGACCCATTAAATATATATTGATTATTTTTCCTTAAGTATGGCTGCCTCTTATGGTTATATTGGGCAGCCCATACTCTTTTAAAGTTTTCTTTTTGATTATTGGTTAAACTAAACGCGTCTATCTAAATGTTGGGTACAAACAAATTCATTGTCTGATTGCTTTACAAGAGACTATTGCCTGATTGAAAACACTATAATATTTCATTAAACTTATTTTAAGCATTAAGTTGATTCCAGTAATAATGATACATACATACTACAATTGTGTTCAATTTCTCAAGAACAGCAACTGATGCATGTGTACAACATGCAATTTTGTCATCACAATTTGCAGTGTACTTCATTGACCCTAAACATGTTCACTACACAATCAGAACTCACAGTGGCACACAAAGTGTAATCCTTGTTCCACACCAATCCTTCAATGGATCCAGCATGCATTTTGCGACATCCAAGTCGCTCACCACTCAGGCAATCCCAGAGAACCAAACGGCCATTTTGCGTTGAGCAGAGACACCAATTTTTAACAGGATTTAGGCTCAAGTAGGTCAGCGTGTACCAGCCATGGATGTCTTTTGTGTCAAACAAATACTTCATTTTGAATGTAACTCCATCCCTTATGTGTACTGTCCTGTCGTCAGCGCAGGTGGCCAATAACAGTTGACCACTGACCATTTCCTTCCAGTCTATTGATGTCACTGCAGTAGTGTGACCAGTGAGTGTGTCAATTTTCAGACCTAAAAATTGCAATTAGTAAATAATTTATGGAAATTTAATATTACTCAGAACAAGCTATGCAGGTTCTAATCTTCAAGGAGTGATCATGGCACTATTGTCCCTACAAATGAGTGACATACAAACTATGCCTCTAGGTAATTTAAAATTACACACTGTCTACTGTATACTGGTATGTACATGTACATATAGTCCCCTGTCCACATACAGGTATCAGGAATGGAGAATTCAAAAATTATTGCTCACATTGATTGTCACAAGTATTGAAGGGAACAAGATACATGCATTGAGTCAGCAGTGTGTTTTCTTTATGATATCAAAATTTATTTATCTTTGTCTGACAGGGGACACAGAACTGCGGGTAAATTTGTAGGACTGTCATGGCTTTGAACAACATACATGTGTACATAACTATAACAACAGCAACACTAACAACAACTACAACAACAACTATAATCCTTACTGACTCAAACTCACATGTACACACTGTAAGAGAGTCAAAACCTGTGCTTATGAAAAATGTGTTTCCACTGTTAGGTATTCAGTAATTCTCTTCCCAGGTATCATATGCACAATGAGAACCGATCTGATACTCCAATCCAGTTTTAGAAGGAAAGGAAATAGGAAATATATTTAAATATACATCTTAAAGAAGTGGAGATGTGCCATATATAACAAAGGCGTATTCATAACCACAGTATGCAACTGTAATAGGCAGGCCTTCTGATAGGGTGCGATGAAAAATGCAAATTATGCAAAATTTTCAGGGCAGATTATGCGATTAGAAAGGACAACTATGCGATAAATAATGTAAATTATGTGATTTTTTTCTGAGCAATTTTAAGCTTGTTTCATGAGGTTTCAGGATAAGAAAAACACTTTTTTGCTGCCCTAAAGACATTTTGAACACAAAGGAACAGTAATTATGCATCTTGATCGATCGACATTAGTTGGGATAAATAAAAAAAAAAGAGGTCTTCTGCACTATCGGTGCACCACGTTAAAGGTTGGAAGGACACAGCTAACATGCCAAATGAATGATCAATAATTATTGATACTCTTGCATGCTATGATTAGCTTCTTACGCTTTGTTTTTATGTGCAGCATTATATTTCTGAATACAACAAACCAACTTTTTAAAATTTATTTTGCAAGGATCATCAATAAGACCACCATTGAATTTTCAGTTTTTAAACACTTCATCCTGCTTCACAATAATATTATTCAATCCATAATTAAGCCAGCAGATCATAAACTTATATAAAACCCCACAGTACATGTACATGTAGGTTAATTTATAACATATGACAGTCTGTCAAACTCACATCTGATCTCATAATAGTATTGTATAACAAAACTAGCTTGAACATAACAAAACAGTCTTTCTCCTTGCAGGCAGTAGTTGATAATCAAAGGGCACTCTTCAAGTCACAACTGAAATTTTTTGGTCAAATCCAAGGGAAATTGGAGAAAACCGACTCGAGTTAGCGGGGTTCTACTGTACAAGTTGACTGCGGGAAATTTTGTCATGAACAAAATTTTCTTCAACACGTTTCAAAAATCTCACTGGTTTAAGTTGCAAGGTGACGAAAAAATACCACAACCGAACGTCTACACAGATAATGTAGCCAGTAAAACAAGCCATTTGGTTAAAAATGTCGAACCATTCCCAGCTAAGCAACAAACCATATTTCCAATCGAACGTATACACTCCATTGAGTCCAAATGTGTATATATCAGCCATTCAGATTGGCTAATCTGAACAAAGGGCGTTTGTTTCACCAGTAGGCGACTCTTTAAGAATAAGACTCGCACCAGGCCCCTGACATGCAAAATAACGCCTTGCAGCTTCGAATGTTTACAAAATTGAAGGTGACAAAGGTTTCTTAGGCTTTTTCCAAGGTAAATCATCTTAAAAATGGCGTATTTATGCAGGAATTCCTAAGAAACTTGTTGATTTATGTTTTATTTTATGAATGTTGTGCGTTCTTTTGTGAATTAAGCGATTTTTCCTGAATTGTGCGATCGGATGCGATTTGAGGTCGATTGTGCGAAATCGCACCATCGTGTAATATCAGAAGGCCTGAATAGGGCAAAGATTTTGACAGTTAACATGTCTTTTATACAATATATGTTATTTATATTTACAAGTTATTAATTGAATAAATGCCTAGTAAAATTAATTAGAAACTAGTTTGCACTGAGGCATGGGCATAGGAAATACACATGTATAATCATCATACACCCACACTAGGCATCAATCAATCAATCTATCAATCAATCAGAAACTAAAAGTAGATGTCCTGTACAGCTGTATGTTCACTGCACTATACAGAACATGCATAATCATCTGTCAATTAATCCCTGAGTGACACTGTTGTAACATAATGTATTTGCATGCTTAGCCTTGTCAAAATGTCAGCTATAGCTTCATCAAGCTAGCCCGGGTCTTAATTTTTGCTCAATATTTTGAAGTCATTAAAAAAAAAACTTACCATTGGCAGAATTCCACACACAAGCTGTCTGATCTTCAGATGCAGTTGCAATCATTGAACCACATGGACTCCAACAAACACTCCAGATCTCAGCTGCCATCTCTTGTCCATCCCTCCTGATAGAATGGGCTCTAACATTAAGCAATTCCTCAGGCTCTGACGAGTTGACTGGTTGAAATCTATAGAGGCATAAATTTCCTGTGTCCAGACCAATGGCCAAGCTACTGAGATCATGTGACCATGCCATTGTTAAAACACCACCAATGCAGGTTAAAGCAATATGGGGACAGAGACCACTTCCAGGAAGCCATCTTAAAAGATTGCCGTCAAGGCAGCCAATGAAAGCATAGCTATTATTCCATGTGAGGCATCTAATGGCACTTTCATATTTGGTTTGGAAAACTGGATCAGTCTTACTTTGCTGCCAAACACAGATGTTCCCAGTAAAATCTCCCGCCAGTACTAGGTTTTTATCATTTACTGCAACACCACATCCTGTGACTTCAAGGAATTTGATGCTGTGTTGCTCCTCAACTTGGACAGGAAATTTCTCCTCGGGATTGTTGTATTCCAAGGAGACATAATGGAGTGACATGATTCCGCCCACCCATAACTCTTTTCCTGGTTCTGCCCAGTTGAGGTGGATAATAGAACCTTTGGGACCACCACGGATTTCATGGACAAGTTCACCACCGGATGTCCACCATGAGAAAATTCCAGACAGGTAGGATACTGTGAGGAGGCAGTTCCCATGCCACAAGGCCACCTGGGCCGAGCCTGTGGCTTGAAGAACTGATGTGACTGACAGGTCCTTTTCATCGAGGAGAAGAAAGATCCCTCCCTGAAATCCTACAGCAAAGATGCCATTGTGGCATGGGGACAGACACAGCAATGATGCCTTTGCATCTCCAAGGGGATCTAAAATTTGGGATTTCAAAAAGTTACCACTCTCTGAGTACAAATGAGCCTCGCTGAAGTTGTTATGGTGCCTTTGAAGAAGTGCAATAACCTTGTTTTGTGGTGTAAAAATTGCCATGTCGTAGTAATCTTTCTGCTCCACATATGTGGAGCTGCCTGGGTTACCCTTTTTGCCCACTGAATCAGTTTGAACAAAGTTCACAATTGCTTTGTCCGGAGAATTCTTAGGCGTTTGCGGCATAACAATCCACCTTTCTCTAATTTCCCACTTTGAGTCACATTTAGCGAGGTCGTACACAGTCACAGCAGAATCTTCTCCACCACAGAGTAAAATTCCGTCTCCATTTTTGGACCAATCTGCAAAATGAACCTCTCCCACTTTCGTTTTACTGTTTAAAAGCAGCTCCCATGTTGGACTCCAGAGTTTGATTTCTCCACTGTAACATGCCGTGAAAACAGCGTTGAGGTGGACGTTATGAAGCATTACAGTTATCAAATCACTGTGACCTTGAAATGAGTACTTTCTCTGCCTTGTTGTAATGTCCCAGCACACTACAAGGGCCCCGAGAGGTGCAACATAGGATTTCTGGTCTTCTGGGTCCAGAACGCGAGCCGGAAAACCAGCACACTGCCGCAGAGAACTAACCCCCCAGGAAAAATCCACTGTGAAACCAAACTTGTCTTTCGTGCCACTACACTTATCTTCATTTGAAGACGAAGGCTTGTCCATGCTTCTAATGAAAGCGCTTTCAAATTCGAGAATTGGCAGGAGTTTTGCAAACTCACGATGACTTTGAAGTTTATTTCATACAAGAGAACCACGAAACGTCTCGGCAGAGAAGCGTGATGCACTGTGGTATAGCGTCCTCGGTGTCTATGGCAACGGTGCAAAAGAGAATTTTCCGCCATCTTTGATCGCACATAAAAATCGACCTTCACTTTTACAATGGTAAAACTGCACTTAAAACAAGGAGACGAGAGTTTGTTCCTTTTCGAGACAACTTGTCAAGCTGAGCTTTCCGAGCTTATACCACAACTAGTCAGAATTCAGAATGGAAGACTAAAAATCGAGCGCTTGTTTTACGGTAAGCAAATCGAGTTACCAGCAAAAATAATATGCTTACATTAAAAATAAACGTTTAAAACAGGCTTTAATCTAATTCTCAGTTTTTTTTCTCTGTTATTATAGAAATGGAAGAGCTTGCAAAGCATGGAATTACTCTTCCACCCAACATGCAGGGCCTGACAGAAGAACAGCTCTCTGAATTGAATCTCCATGACGAATGGGAGGATGAGTGTATTCCTACTGGAGGTGTCAATGAAAATAAGGATCCCATTGGAAGGCGAAATGGGAAAGGTTAGGTTGAGTCCTGTACTATAGGTTGTTGGGGTGACTGGGCGAGTGACAGAAGAATAAGTTTTTGGGTTTAAAAAGAGTTTAAAGAGTTTTGGTTCCTACTTGGTGTTGGTCTAAAACAATAGAGAGCAAAAGGACTAGAGAACAAGGAAAATAATAGAAACAATAGTTTTCTAGTTCTTTTGTCCTTTTGTTCTGTGTCGTTATTAGCCAACGGTGTCTTCTACACCAAGTTAGAGTCATAGTTTTATTTGGAGGCTAATGGACTTATGAGGGTAGTGATACTAATTGACTTAAGGTGGCTCAAAACAGTTTCCAGGACTTATATTTGGATGGGTCGTTATAACTATTCTTTATCACTTGATACAACAATCATGGTATCAAAAAACTGCCCAAGCATTGGTGAACACGTTGTCATCATTTTCGTGACACTACAGGTTACCATGGCAACAGTATGACCTTCTAAAAACACCCTTAATTACAGCCTTAGGGGCTTATAATTCAAAAACGGCATGGTGAATTTTTTTTTATATCATCAACTTTTCATAAGCATGATAAGACGCAACTTTTGGCAAAGTTTTAGAAAAATTCTGTACATGGGGTTCAGAGAGGCGGCTCTGAACCCCATGTACAGAATTTTTTAAAACTATGCCAAAAGTTTTGATACTTTTTGCACTCTTGCAGTCATGTTGTTTTTTACTGGTTTGAAAATGGTCTGATTGATCTTGAACTTAGGTTCCATGCTTGTCTTTGTTGCAGCACCTGGTGAGAAGATGGCAGAAGTCATCAACCGAACAAGAAAAGAAGCAAAGGCCAAAATTTTTAAGGTTTGTTGCAAGTGTGCTTCCAGTTGTAGGGATTTCAAAAACGCACAGTGTGTGTGCAAGTAACTCACTACAAGCTGTCCAATTTGAATTGAATGAAATATTCCAAGGACATCATTGATCAAATCAAATTTGACAGAGGCCAGGGCTTAGAATTCAATTGTTTTCAAATTGGATGATTGTATATTTTGCACAGGCACTACATGTACATGGATTACACTTAAGGTAGTCCGTGCCCCAAAAGTTCGCACATGCAGACTTTTTTTAAACTTGCCATGCAGTAAAGATGTAGTAAAGATGAACTTTTGCCAAAAAGGCAAAAAAAAAATAATCATAATAATCATAATAATCATAATAATCATAATAATAATAATAATAATAATAATAATAATAATAATAATAATAATGAAAGGAAAGAAATGGGGGTCACTGTACTAGTTTTTGAGATAAGGTGCATTGAAGATTGTGCGTTTTAGAACCTTTTTTTGTTTTAAGATAATCTTAGCTTACCACTGTGAGCAATAAAAGAGGCTACATTCCTGAAATTTAGATCAGGCTAATGTAGTCAATTCAACAAAACTTCAGTTGAACCTCTATTAAGCAGCCCAATCTATTGAGTGACCAGTCAGTCACCTTATGGTTGTCCCCTATTAAACAGCCACCCAAAATTTAATACCCATAGTTTAGCTCTGTTTTGGAAAAAATGATGACAACAAATTATTTCAAAATATTAAATTCAATTCTGATAGCCACAGGGTAAAATGTTGCATATTGTACAGAGATATTTGTGTACCAATATTGTCTGTAATTGTCAGATTTAAAAACTGATGCCAGTCAAAATGCCATTGGGACAAAAATGAGCCCAATTAAATGCAGATCTCTAGACATGCATAATGATCATTAATATAGTTCTTAGTTTGAAAGGAAACTGGTCATGACCCGTTTGTAAGTCTACATTGTATAACTGCAGGAGCAAGTTGATGCAAATATCCCCCTGACAAGTGAGGTTATACAAGATGTTCTTGATCAAATGAGAGGAGCTGTGATGATTGTGTATCCCATGGGACTACCTCCTCACGACCCAATCAAACAAGAGCTGGAAAATACTGAAGACTTATCAGGAACACAGGTGAGGTCTAAAACAGATGTACATGTATTCTAAATGTATATATGTAAATTAAAATGGATGCATGTCTTTAAATATATTTAATAATACATGCACGTATATAATATCCTTTCAGCCATAGGTGTAAATTAACTCAGGAAGTTGAAATTTTAGAGCGAATAATGTGTGCCGGACAATGACATCGTACAACATGGCGGCTATACTCCAGCTAAAAGGTTGACTGAGGCGTGCAGCCTTGGTTTACAGCCTACATATTTGATATTAAACATCCATCTTATGGTCAATTGACAGCTGTCAAAAAAAGGTGTCTGCTGATCAGTATCATGTGACCATGTCATGGGCTCAGGTTTAGAGCTCATCAAGATCACATGTTACTTTTAAAAGTTGACCGCTGACCAGGTACTGGTTTCCAATTGGATCGCGGGCTCATGCCAGGTTAACTTGTTAATCAGGGCTGGATGATTCGGAAGGTTTACAAATGAAGAAGCTAGTCATAAAAGGGGATAAGTGACGATTTTGGTTGCTTTTCTTTTTTCTTGCTCCAAATTAGCTGAATTTTTGCATGTGGTCTTCAATGTAATAGAAAAACGTGTTCCTGTATTTTTGCCGCTGGTTTTTGCTTCGCTTTATAAAGACGCCGCTAGGAAAACCGAGTGGTTTTTTGCATACGCAATATCCTGAAAACGAAGCAAGGTTTAGCGCAAAAACTACGGGACATTGCTAAACATACCTAAACAAAACTCTATGCGAAATTTGGAGCGTTTTCGACAAAGTTCACTTTTGATTAAAATACCTAACGCCCTTTTCCCGCCGAGGCTGCAAATAAACGAAGCCGGGCCTTTGTTATGATAAACAGAGCCGATCCTTTGTTATAATAACCAAGCCAAGCCTTTGTTATAAGTGGAAGTCTCGCCTCGGTTTATCATAACAAAGGATCGGCCCGCCGCGACCGCAGGGACTTTGATCTCACTTAGAAAGCAGCAAAATGTCAATTTCACGCAACGTATAAGCTCAAAAATGTTGATTTTAGGTCAAAAAAGGTTTAAATGTTGATTTCACGTTAACGCGTGACGGCAAGGATGTTGGTTTCACTTAGAAACCAGCAAAATGTCAATTTTACGCAGCGCATAAGCTTAATGATGTTGATTTCAGGTCTAAATAGGTTAAAATGTTGATTTCACGTTAACGCGTGACGGCAAGGATGTTGATTTCACTTAGAAACCAGCAAAATGTCAATTTCACGCAGCGCATAAGCTCAATGATGTTGATTTCAGGTCTAAGTAGGTTGAAATGTTGATTTCACGTTAACGCGTGACGGCAAGGAGGTTGATTTCTCTTAGAAACCAGCAAAATGTCAATTCCACGCAACGTATAAGCTCAAAAATGTTGATTTCAGGTCTAAGTAGGTTGAAATGTTGATTTCACGTTAACGCGTGACGGCAAGGAGGTTGATTTCTCTTAGAAACCAGCAAAATGTCAATTCCACGCAACGTATAAGCTCAAAAATGTTGATTTCAGGTCTAAGTAGGTTGAAATGTTGATTTCACGTTAACGCGTGACGGCAAGGAGGTTGATTTCTCTTAGAAACCAGCAAAATGTCAATTCCACGCAACGTACAAGCTCAAAAATGTTGATTTCAGGTCAAAAAAGGTTTAAATGTTGATTTCACGTTAACGCGTGACGGCAAGGATGTTGGTTTCACTTAGAAACCAGCAAAATGTCAATTTTACGCAGCGCATAAGCTTAATGATGTTGATTTCAGGTCTAAATAGGTTAAAATGTTGATTTCACGTTAACGCGTGACGGCAAGGATGTTGATTTCACTTAGAAACCAGCAAAATGTCAATTTCACGCAGCGCATAAGCTCAATGATGTTGATTTCAGGTCTAAGTAGGTTGAAATGTTGATTTCACGTTAACGCGTGACGGCAAGGAGGTTGATTTCTCTTAGAAACCAGCAAAATGTCAATTCCACGCAACGTATAAGCTCAAAAATGTTGATTTCAGGTCTAAGTAGGTTGAAATGTTGATTTCACGTTAACGCGTGACGGCAAGGAGGTTGATTTCTCTTAGAAACCAGCAAAATGTCAATTCCACGCAACGTACAAGCTCAAAAATGTTGATTTCAGGTCAAAAAAGGTTTAAATGTTGATTTCACGTTAACGCGTGACGGCAAGGATGTTGGTTTCACTTAGAAACCAGCAAAATGTCAATTTTACGCAGCGCATAAGCTCAATGATGTTGATTTCAGGTCTAAATAGGTTAAAATGTTGATTTCACGTTAACGCGTGACGGCAAGGATGTTGATTTCACTTAGAAACCAGCAAAATGTCAATTTCACGCAGCGCATAAGCTCAATGATGTTGATTTCAGGTCTAAATAGGTTAAAATGTTGATTTCACGTTAACGCGTGACGGCAAGGATGTTGATTTCACTTAGAAACCAGCAAAATGTCAATTTCACGCAGCGCATAAGCTCAATGATGTTGATTTCAGGTCTAAATAGGTTAAAATGTTGATTTCGCGTTAACGCGTGACGGCAAGGATGTTGGTTTCACTTAGAAAACAGCAAAATGGTAGGAGCCCATGATGGGCTCCTGAAAATGGTAATTTCACGCAACGTATAAGCTCAAAAATGCTGATTTCAGGTCTAAAAAAGGTGTAAATAAAAATAAAATGAAACAAATAAACATTTCAATAAACACTTTTTCAAATACGGCAACGTCTTCAATGGCTAAAAAATCACGAGATAAAACATAGTTTTCGACAAACGCGATCGTAGCTTTATGTCACGCACCGCCATAACTTCCAAGTTCAAAATGCGCTGGTACCTCTTATGCCTGATGAGGACAACAACTTTGGCGGCTGTTTAGTTTTGGATTTAAGAATTTGATGACTCCACGTGAAAACGCTCTATAAATAGGGCTGACAGATTAACAGATTAACCCTTCTGCGCAACGTACGGGTCTCCATACATCTGCATGTCCCCTGATCCCAGAAGCTCAAAACACTACAAATCATGTCGATTTGAAATAAAATCAACGCAGACTGGATCACAGATCTGTTACAATCGATCGCCACTTGCTGGCCATTATTATGTTTAAATCTAGTTACCAGTTCGAGAAACGTCCGCAGAACGTAATCGCAATGCATGCCGGGAAGGGTCTTTACACCTCGTGCGCGGGAAGACATGGCGGTCGATACAAGACAAATTTTATAAGTCTAAAACCAGTTCTCGCTTTCCAAACTTTGACGCTAGCAACGCTTGGCAAATGGGCCACAACTCACCAGAGGGTATTTTTCTTGGGCAAGAACTGCTCTTGGACTTTGCTACCTGGCTCGATCTGACTTCGAACGCCGATAACACGATTACGGTATATCAGCTGCCTTCGAAGTTTCAGAACACATTTTGATTCTTTAAAACGTGCTGATGACTTACGGGTTTATCGAGGCTTTATGATGCCTCTCAACCACCAGGTAGGCACACAAGGTACTTTAAAACAATGCTTAAGATATTAGTTGACAGAGCTCTAATACGGCACATCTCTTTTTTGTTTGATGGCATTTCGTTTGACGCTCGATCGATTCACGTGTTGTGTTCACGTCACAATAACCGGTGTAAACAATCCGTTCCCAGATTTCCGCTCTATATGCTGTGGGATTTGGTTTTGACTTCATACACTATAAACAGTCTGCTTGTTTGCTGTTCAACAAATAAACTCCTAAAGACATGGCTAGGAAAAGCCAAGTTTTTTGCCTACGTTTTAACTCGAAAACAAAGCAAAAACCAGCGACAAAAATACAGAACCACATTTTTCTATTACATTGAAGACCACATGCAAAAATTCAGCTAATTTGGAGCAAGAAAAAAGAAAAGCAACCAAAATCGTCACTTATCCCCTTTTATGACTAGCTTCTTCAAATGTTTTTCACTGCTTCTGTCTTGTGTAGTTTGAGATTATTGAAACTCAAAACAGAAGGCCAAACAAAATAAACAGTAAACCTCACTACAAAGTTACAAACTCAGATCAAAATTGTCCCTTATCCTGGGTTAGCTTAATTGGTATTTGAACAGCCCGACCCAGAAGCTCCTCGTTTAGGCTTGGCTAAATCTACAGTTTATACAGTTGAACCTCTATTAAGCGGCCCCCTATTAAGTGACCAACCTTTATTTGGCAGCCTGGTCTGGTCAGAGTCCCAGAAAAATTGTCAGCTATACACTGTAACAAAAACCTCTATTCAATGGCCACCTTTATTAAGTGACCACGGCCAGCTTCTTGCCGTCCCAAGGGTGGTTTTGTTTTGTTTTATACCTCTATTAAATGGCCAGGAAGATTTGAAGCTGGACATTTTTAGCCAGATGAAGGTAAAAGAATGACAATGTGGAAACGTAATTGTTTCTTTGGCTTTTGTTAACCTTATGGACCGTATTGTAACCATCATTGTTCTACTTTCCTCCACTTGCGTTGGACCACGCCCAATGTTGTTTTCGGGTGAACCTCTATTAAACTGCCATCTCTATTAAGCGGCCAGTTGTCTTGTCCCCGAGAGTGGCTGTTTAATAGAGGTTTGACTGTATTACTAGTAATTGCCTGGCTTCATTGATACGTACAATGTGTTTGTAAATGTCAACGTATTTATCTTAATATGTACATACAGTACTGCATTGTATTTTCAGGCTTCTCTTCAAGTGCTAGATGAAGGTGCTACCCAGTTGTGGTGGGCTGGGAAAGAGCTTCAAAGAGGAAAAAAGCTTCAAGACTTCATCGGGAAAAATGAGAAAACTAAACTTATTGTCAAGATTCAAAAGGTCAGAAAAAAAGTGTACTAGATCTTCTCAGCTGAACCTTCCCACTGTGCAAACAGTTAGCCAGAGTGACCAATGATATTGCACCCTCAGCACTTGTCTATCTCATTTTAGGTTCTGTTGCATGAAGCAATAAACCATATTTGTATTCTCGGTATTGGACTGGAACTAGCTTGCAATGGAGGCTCATGCGGGGGAATATCATTAAAATGAGATTAATGTCATTTGCATTTAAAAAGGCTCCCTGCATTAGCCTCAGTTGCAAGCTAGTTCCAGTCCAATACCGAGAATACGAATGTGGTCTATTAAGGGAATCGAAACTCCTTTGAGTAGGATGGCTGTGTATTGCACCTCATGATCGCCCCTCCCACAGCATTTTGGCAGGGTGCCATTACATGGATTGTCAGTACCCATTTATACTACTGGGTGGGAGTACTGTGAAGAAAAGTGTCGTGTCTCAGAACCCAGCACTGTGAACCCAGTGTGAGCTCGATCCCAGATGACCATGTTAATCAATAGATTTCAAAACCAAAACAAGTCCACATACATTACTAACCCTTGCTTCTTACTTTGCTCCGAGCCATTCGATTTAAAAGCTTCCCCAGTGGGAACTAATTAGTTAATTTGTTTATTGCAGAAGGGGCAAGGGCCACCAAGCAGAGAACCTGTGTTCAGTGAAGAACAGCGTAAACAAATGATGGCTTATGCTTACAGGAAACAAGAGGAGCTTAAGGTTGGTTCAACGATTGTCTAACTCACAAAATAATGTCTCCTGATACTTTCTCTTCAAGTTGGCTCCATGGGTAATCATTTATCGCATTGTGCATGTTAGCTTTGTATTTTTAAAGCTGGTGTGGCATTTATTTTAAACCCAATTGACTCTTAAACTTATCAAATGTAATAAAATTTACTTTGGGCGCGCGGTGATTACAAAAGCTTTTGTCTTCAGCTTGCGTTGGATCCTAAAATTATGGACTGAAGTCACTGACCTTAAAGTGCCTATGAAGTAAAAAAATAATTGCTGCTGATTTGAAAGGCTTTTCAAAGTAAAGAAGAATGGCGTTTTCGTTTTTGGAATACCTTTTTTCGTTTTAGAGATATTCACGTTTTTGTATTGTAAGTGATGACGTCATAGGTGGTTCCACTAAAACAGTTCAACACTCAATCAAGAAAATCTCTAGAAATATTAAAGCAGTGTTCTTTAAACTTGGCACCAGAAATGTACATCACAAAAGAAACAAAATAACACCCATTGTGCCGTCGCCATGACAACAGTTATGCCGCTGGTCCTGTTTTAATTAAAACCAACATTACCAGATTTTATCTTAAACAAGGATCATCCACTCCCAACAATCGAATGGGGAGAGTTAAGACAACATGGGAATCATGTGTGTTCCGAGCAAGACCCTCTGTCCCTTTTCGAAGGGTTGCAAATTGGCATATTTTGTTTTTCACAGAAAGAGACTGGAGCCAAAATTGTTGCCATAGCAACAACACAGAAGGTGTCATTCTGTTTCTTTTGTGATGCACATTTGTGGTGCCAAGTTTGAAGAACACTGCTCCAATATTTCTAGAGATATTCTTGATTCAGAGTTTTACTGTTCAAATGGAACCACCTATGACGTCATCACTTTCTTCATTTGCATAATGCAAAAACGTAAATATCTCTAAAACGAAAAAAGGATACTGCAAAAAGGGAAAAACCATTCTTCTTTACTTTGAAAAGCCTTTCAAATAAGCATCACTTATTTTTTACTTCATAGGCACTTAAAAGTATCAGCTCTTTATCAAATAGGCGGGTGATTATAATTAACGAAAAGCGCTAACCTGAGGATGTTGCCTTGTTGTACTAGCTCTACAAACTGTAAGGAGCCTGTACACAGAAATAACATCCAAAGAAAGTTCTGGCAATCAGTATGGAAATATACTTTATACTTAAGACTACGTGTAAGAGGGTTTCATCCACCTTTGGAAAGTTTTGTCGAAGAAAAGCAACACTAAATTCATAATTCCTTTAAAACATTGGAAGAGAACTAAAAGTTTTTGGCATTGACTTCACAGAAACTCGAAACCGACGAAGATGACAGCTACCTTAACTCTGGCTGGGCAGATCCTCAGTCGCTCAAAAGACAATTTCACGGCGTTGGGAATGTTAAATGGAGGCCATAGGATTGACAAGCGGTTTGACTTTGTACAAAAAAAACATGCAGGTTTGACTGAGTGCTCTACAGCAGGCAAGTTTACTGTTCTTGAAAACGGACGGCTGGCGTTGAATTTTTCGGTGCAGATCTTGCACAGGAACAGCATTTCCACTCATTCAAACTTGAGAATACATGCAAGTGTTTTAAAGACTCTATGGACGAAAGATTTTTTAACCAGAAGGATACACAGAGTAAAACAGCCATTTGAATGTCGGCGCACACTCAAGACAAGAGATTTTGCACCAGATTTTTCTTTTTTTTACGTAAACATAGCTTACATAGTTCAAAGTGAACCAATACCTAAAGGTTCAAGCAAGGAGATGTGAGCGGTCCGTGATTAGTGGTTTGTATAGTGAAAAACTGCCAGGCGTAATCAGCCAATCAAATTTTAAGGTACCGCTGAGATGCTTAAGAAAAAACATCAATGAAGATATTCCATTTCAGTATTTCTTTGGTCAGGTATGAATTTTTAAGTGATAAATTTGTTTGGTGAACACAGAGTACATTTACTAGTCAAAATCCCTAAAGACAGCGAAACCTCTCTCGGTTTAAAAAAAATGTACAGATGGAACATGTATGTTTCAAACTCCTTCATTTACTCCCTGCTTCAGCGGCTGCGTGTGGTATATATTAAATATTTTATTATCAGCAAAAAAATAACTGCAGTGCAGAAAAAATGAGAGATAAATAAAATAAAGTGACAATGGTATTGATTTGGATATGTTTCATAAGATCCCCTTTCAAGTCTATTTTCTTTACATGCCATATCGGCCATATCGGTGTTAAACTTTCTGTCACCGACATGCAAACCAAAACAAGTCCCAGAAGCGACTAAAACTATGAATAGCTTCCTTAACTAGTGCACTACCGTTTTACTACAATTTTACATTTTAAGGCTTGCTTTACCAAAATGCCGATAGACAGAGTAAAAATAGTGGATCTCGGGGGGGGGGGGGGGGGAGGGGAATCCACGACCGGTGTCAGTTTTAAAGCACCGCGTCTTTAACATTAGCTTATAGTGGTACATAAGAATATGCATGAACTTTTTCATTGTTTATAACACAAAGGACATGCCCAAAATGAACAACCTTATGGAAAAAGTGGTTCGCAATTTACAATTCTGATGGAGTCAGGTGCAAATTATCTATTAACAACATTTTTGCAACTGTTGTTAATTATTGCATGATTAGGAAGATTGGGTAAGGAAGTCATTCATAGAGGAGATATTGCACCTCTAGGGCATGATTGAGAAAAAACCAGGAAGTCTCTATTTTGGTTTACTACTGCTAAGGAAGAAACGCTTGGACTTTAAGCGCCCTCAGTGTAACTGTTGAAGATGGAAGCTGTTTTAGGGAGACAAAATGCTTCCAGCCCGTTCACCACCAAACTTCCTCGGTGTCGCTATTGATAGCTAACTTTAACTTCTTTATTTAACACATATTTTATCCCTTGGTTCGATCTTGTTCATTTCCATGGCCTGCTGAGCAGTTACTAAAGTCGTACCCCGCATAGGGTAGCTCTCTACAGAATGCTCAACAAAACTCGAACCACAAACAATTTTCTTTAGAAATACCCTGAAATCTTTCATCTGCACAATGTATATAGCAAAATTGATAGCACTGTTGGAAAATGCGAGCACCCCGCTAGCATAGCGAATTATGTAATCTGTTTGAAAATCAATATCGGGTTTGGCGAGCATGTTGTATGTCACGTAACCCAAATACGCAAAATAGGGAATGACAAAGGCGAACGTGATAGCAATTAGAAGAAACGTTCCTCGAATTTTCGCAGCCCCCAGTCTTGCCTTGATGGGGTTCTTTACCTGAATGGAAATTGTCATTTTGACTTTGACCCACACCGTTCTAACTAATGAGATATTCACCACTATGAGAAATATACTGGGGAGAACATACACTACTACAGTAAATGATAGAAACATAAGTCGAAATGATAAGTATTCTCTATCATATTTGCAGATGACCGTGAAGTGGGTCGCATTTAGATCGTACCTAATCCCCCTAAATGTGGCAGCAGGAACCAGAGTTATAGCAAATCCAGCTAACCAGGCGAGAAAGATCAATTTACGAACCGTTGAGACTTTTAAGGTGCGGGGCACTCTCCTTAACGATAAATACTTCTCCATACCTATCACTACCAAATTATTGATAGTTATAATAGGGAACACAATGTTGATGTAGCGAACTATCTTACAAGCCCAGTGAGTTTGAAAGAGGTCAAAATAAATCTGGACGCAAGTTAGGGGAAGTGATACTATGGCAGAGAACATGTCGGAGAGAGCTAAGCTCTGTATATAGAAATTGAGATTTTTCGTGAAGCGACTTGACTGCAGGTATAACGCCTGTCTCCTCGAGGAAATAAAACACAGTATTAAACAACTCCCCACGAAGCCCAACAGTCCCACAGTCCCCATTGATACCAACAAAGAAAGTTTTGTCGTGTAACCGGCTGGAGTGAAAATGTAGAGTGGAAAAGGTCCATGTCCTGACATGTTGCTCAAAGGGCTCAGACTCTCGGTGCTGCCTGATGAGTCAACTTCTGGAATGCCAGCCATATGGGGTCCTAAAAATGTGCAAGAGTTAACATTTTTTAAAAAAAAAGATTTAATATTCAGAAATACAAAGCTTACAGTAGAGTAGAGCACCAATAAAGAAACAAAAGAAAACTTACCATACCTGGAAAACGTAATCAATATAATATGAAAGTAGCATAAATATAAATAAATGCTAGACACCATTTTCTAGATAAGTGACTCAGAAATCAAGTTACTTTATGTCCTATCTATCGCATTACTTAAGGGGGAGACTGATAGAGGCGACATTCCTGGAACAAAATTTTTCACAATAATGTCCCGTCCACACTACGCCGGAGAAATGTGAAAACGCAACAATCACCGGACAGTTTGGATTTCTGTTTGAAGAAAACTCGCGCAGGAAAATCACGTGATTATGGTGACGTCATTGTGTTTGAAAAGCTGCGTTTTCAGAATGTTTTCCGTCTACACTGAAGTGCAAAGTCAGCGTTTTCAAAATCCTCCGGTTTGAAGAACTTTTTCGGATGGATTAGTGTGGAAGGTAGGCCTAACCGTAGAAATGAAACTGCCTTCTCAGATTTCTCCGGCGTGGTGTGGACGAGGCATGCCATCTATCGTAAAAAGGTTTGGCAGTTTTTCACCAGTTAACAGTTGATAGGCTCCCAAGCCTTAGCTTCCAATTGCTTACAGAGAACCATTTAGCTATGGAATTACAATCGAACATGGTGGAAGCCGTCAGAGATTACAGAAATCTGCAGGACTCTTTTTTTGTAAACAAACTTGACAGCTCTGAGGAAATGAACGAACCAGTTTTCCAGCGATCTACGAATGCACTGTTTGACTGGTAACTTAATTTCCTAGCTCTGGAATTATATTGATTGAAAGTCCGAAGAAAAATCTTTAATGTTAAAAATATAATATATAAAATATATTTCCCGGCTCGTAGCCTATGACAATGCATTGAAATGTCTTCTAGAGTCACAGACATTTGCTATGTATAAGGCTCAATTAGATTAAGTGTTATTTTTTTGCTCATAAAAGAGAAAAATTGCCTTGCAAAATCATTATCTCATAAAATGAAAAACATTTTTGATGTGCGTTTCAAACAGGACTGTTTATACGGCATCTCAAGGGACATTACTTAACAAGTAATTAATTCATGTTAAACGAAAGCATACTGCAATCACTTACTTATTTCGACGTGTAATCTGCTGAAGTTCAGCAGCTTTCAGAGGAATTCTATGCCAGATGGGTGTGAACTTTGCCGGCTTAGAACTAAAATGAGGAAAGAAATAGCGCACGTACAAAGTAGTTGTTACGACCAAAACTTAGGCGGAAGAAATCTGAAATACTTATGCAGTTACTATTTAACGTGATATAGGACAAAATTTGCTGATAAACTTGTGGCCCTATTCATTTCTTTTACAACTACAATATATCTACAGAAAAATTTGACTATAGAAATTTTGACCATAAAAACTCTAATATCTACAATTCCCTAAGAGTGTTAGCTAGGAATGGTGCCACTGAGTTTTCTATGGGTCAGAGTGGACCTTTTTTCTATATTACTGAGATAATTCAGGCCACCCTCTTTTTCATGCGGACGTGGGGCACAAAGGGCCAACTCGTCCTCTCTTGTGTCAATATAGTACTTGAAGGCATGACTTACTTTTCATTTCCTTGAGACTACCACGCATATTGAATCGGTAATTATCTCCCTTGTTCAGATAACATACGTCACGGTCTTAATAATCTGCGATTCTGACTACACTCACAAGAGATATCCAGCACATTTACACGTTGGCGAAGATTTTCAGGATTCAGAGGCTGTCATTATGAAGTTAATCGAAAATGTTGTGGATTTAATATGAGCAAGGCTCAGAATTTGACACATAAAAAATAAATAGATAAATAAGTACATAAGTAAATCAATCAATCAGTCAATCAATCAATCAATCAGTAAATAAATAAATAAATAAGTAAACAAACAAATAGTAAATGCTATCAAGAGTGGTTTTAATCGGGTAAATAACGTCAAGATGCAATAAAGCAAAATTAGTGTTACGTAATCTTGATCTCTAAGAAAATCTGAAAACTGCATTTATTTCGCGACCTGTATTCAAAACGTAGTTGAAAATACATTGATCGTCAAGTCCATCGAAAGGAAAGAACCATTCTCCAGTACTCTCAACCTCATGATTTTCCTCTTCGCTTCGGTGTTCGGTGCTTCTTATTTCCGTTTTAAGGCCAAAAGAGGTAATTTTCTGTGTTATGAACAAAATCCAGACCTTGGAAACGTCTGAATTCGTGCATGTCTTGTGCCGGGGTGGGGTGGGGGCTTAGTGCTGCTCCAGAGAACTTTTTTTCTATCGATTTTAGATACTGATTTTCCATATTAGCGAGATAGTGACTGACTAATACGTTGTCGCTGGAAAAGTCAACAAATGAAGTGGAATTAAAAGTCGACGCGGATGAAAATTTTAATGTTCTCGCATTATTCTGCATTAAGATGCGTTCTTCCTTTGTGTCGAACGAAATAAAGAAGAGCGAAATCAAAAGACCTGTTTTAAAAGCTTTTGCGGTTTTCCAAATAAACTAGCATTTTTTTTTCTGTCAAATGAATTTATTTTTCCGAGTTTTTAATCGTTTTGCTGGAAGCAAAATTGATCATTTGCAATTTGAGATATTACATGTACGTTAACCTACCACTTAGGACGTGGCAAAACTAAAAAACATTCGGGGAAACATTTATTCTTGTTATGTTTCCGGGGTGGCTAAATTAGCGGGAAGCAAACAAAACATTTTGCTCCTCGGGTGGCTAAACGAGAAAACATGCAATGTTTCGGAAATCTTGCATTCAGTTATAATAAACTGACTCTCGAAGAAGTCTGAGGAGACTTCTTTATTCCAGGGCTTGTTCCCTCATAAATTGTGATCTCAGAATGCTCCATTTGCTTTTGTAGTAGTCCTTTGTGATACCATATTTTTCTGACAGATTTAACAGTGAGCCACTCCCTTTTCTCCTTATTCATGCAGTCTTCATGACTATATCCCACAAAAAAATCATACAATGCAATGAGTAACTGTCTCTCCTCGTCCTTCCAATTCCTTTCCTTTTTTTTCTTCCCTTTTCTATGAACTGCTTGTGGCTCTTCTACATCGACTTCGCGATCAGCCATTGTTGTACGCTCGCCGTTGCTGGGAAAAATTTTTAATGAGCATCACTTTACCTTCATGGTGAATAAATTGGGAAACATATGTTTCGTAAACAAAACTGTGTCCGGGAAGGAGAAATGATTTTGACCTGCGGCAAAAACATTTTCTTGTCCCCAAGCAGCAAAATTTGTTTCCTCCGCATATGTTTCCCGCGCGGCTAAACTGGGAAACATTTGCGTTTTCCAGTTTAGCCGGTGCTTTATGGTGATAAACATGTAACTCAGTTTCTAGAACTCTTGTGACTGCTTTCTAATGCGGCTGATAAACAGCCGTTTTATAAAGATAAGGATAAAGGAAAAATAGAGTGGTTTTATTAGTAATAAACTTTCTTTTAATTTTCGGAATACTTATTTTTTGTTTTTTTTTCTTCATTTGAGTCTTGTCTGCACAGGAACCCCTCTCGACTTTCCAGCGTGCTTAGCGTAAAACGCGTCAAGCAGTATTCGTTTTCGAATGAAATTGTGGACAGGTGAAAACCGAACAAAACGCTAGAGTGAGCGAAAATATTTTGCTTCGTTTTGGTTCAGACGAAATCCGTAACTTTTAAAAACGCATTGGTGTGGTCGAGCCTCGGACTTCTTCGTTACCCGCATGACTGTTTTTAAGCGGTTTGCCAGGCCCAGTTAGAGGTACCTGTTTTCAAAGCTGGCGCTATCTCTTGCTGTTATAATTTCTTATAAATTTATTGGAAGCTAGCTTTTTCAGTCTGCAAACCATACCATACCATTAACTCATTACTTGGAACTTAAGTATTGTGAGCTTTCGTCGCGCAAGTCAGTTATTTGTTTCTCTTAAACGCTTGCCGAAAATGTTTCCATGTCGTTGTGAACGCTGGTTCTTCATCTTTGTTTATCTTTTAAATGATGTTTCATATATTCATTTGCATATCTTTCACATAGTACAGATGCTGCGCAATAGATCGCAGTTTCGCAGAGTAGGCTTAAATGTCTGTTTTGCCTTCGTGTGTATTCCTAAACAGAAACTGCTTAGAATTAAGCATACCTTTTTTTGTCAGCAACAGCTTAATAATTTTCTTCAGATTTTTCCAAACGGTGGTCTTAGCTAACTTTGTTGAACTACAGTCCATTCGCCAAGTTAACTCACGGTAGTAGTAAATAAATAATAAGTGAAATGCCAAAATATACATAAAAGTATTAATTGACCAAATTAATAATTTAATTTTTTTTGTTGCACGAAAGATCAGGACACGTTAAGATGGGATTTACATCACACAGTGAAGTTTTACTGCAATTAATCATCCTTGAATTCAGTATCAAACGAACACACCCATTTGGAACTTGAGCGTAGTTCGACGCATTCCTTTGACGTGACTCAACTTACTTGCTTAACTTATTAAACGAAAAATACATGATTTTAAATTCGATTTACCGTTTTATCGCGCATTAACATTTCGTCGCCTTACCTATTTGGCAACGTTATCTCTCCCATAAAGATATGATACGCCAGCGTCTGTTTGTAGTAAAATACTATAGACCTGAAATGGAGAGAATAACTGTTACCCTCCTCTTTTTCTTTAAGAAATGCGAAGATGTTAAAATTCTCAGTATATTCAAGTATGACAAGGAGAGGAGAAGTGGAACTTACGTTTTGAAATTGAACTATTTCGAGGATGAAGCCGGGAAAAAATACTTAGTCTGTCGTAACCTACAGATCTCGCTTTGATTCCCGCTAAATTGGAAAAAGACTTCCGAGCATCTGAACTAAAATGATCATTTGCATACAATTTGTTCGTAAATATGGCAATTCAAAACACAATGTGGTGATAGCCCACGTTGATCTGCTCAATAATAACAGATAGATAATAGCGCGTGGTTTTTACTTCCCTGGAAATGTTAACAACGGTAATGAGCCAACTTGTTATGATAATGTTTCCTTTAAGAAACCGGATTTACGGACTTAAGCAACTCATTACAGTGTGCATCACCTGCGACCTGCATTTTTGATTAGAATCTTAAATTTCGGCTCCTTTGTATATGTATGCGACAAACTTCGCAAAAAAACGTCAATTTAATTTCTATTTTATCATTTCCAAATCGGTATGAAAAGTAATGATGTAAGAATTAACTGACACCGTGAATAAAATGAAAGCTTGACAACACTGCATAACGCGAACATGTTGAGGTAAAATTATTTACGGATTTTGTATGAAAGGCACTGTCGTGAACATTACTGCGATTATCAGTTGGGTAAGGCGAGACGGAGCTTTGGTGAAGATGTTTCGGACTTAAAATTACGTTGTTGCCACGGGCAACTTTCCTCGTTTCCAATGGTAACATCATCGTCGCCTGCAACTTCCCGCGCTTTGCCGACAAGTTGCCACTGGAAACGGAGCCAGCTGCCCGTGATAACAACACAAGTTTAACGTCAAAAGCTGGTCACCAAATCTTCGACGCGCCTCACACGACTGGTGATCGTAGTTACTGACACTACAAATGAAATAATACACTGCATAGAGTGAACATGTTGCAGTAAAATCATTTCTACATTTTATATGGCCGAGGGAAAATAACGTTGATTCCACAATTCTAATGAACCTTTGACGTCATAAATTTTTTTTTTCCTTTATGGAGTTACCCAGAAAATGGTGGGCGTTTTGTCCAAACTTTTATATTATCTCTTTATTTATGCACTTTAAAACAGTTAATTGTTTGTGGTTTATTATGATATGCTTGAGAAACTAGCTTGTCTCTGCTTTTCTTGAAATATTCATCAAAAAAATTTGCGAAATTTTAGCTTTCACCCTCGCGGTCCTCAGTGTAATGCTATGGAAATCTTCCTACTGTTTTTCATGCATTTCCTAGTATTTGAGTATGCCTCGATATCATAAGAAGAAATTTGACGTTGATAATTAATGGGAACTAAACAACCAACTCCATCTGCCCCGGAAACTCTGGAACCCATGACTCCTGCAGTAATAGAAAAGACTGGAATTTTACTACCGGAAAGGTTTTCTAATTGCTGTGCTCATGTGTGATGTAATAATAAGGGAACGGAAAACATTCTGCGAGCTTTTTTCGAGTAAAATAAACACGAATGGAAGCTTACGAAAACGAGAAATGATGTGGGAAACAAGCCGCTAGCGAATGTAGTGTTTCTATGCTTCTTGATTTCTCACAAACTTTCCCGAGTGTTCTTGATACTGAAAAACAATGTAATAAGAAAACTGAAGGCCAGTTTCTCTTTCAAGAAATGATTATAAAATCGCCCCAAATTGGAAAACGTCCTACCTAAATTATTCATACAAACTAGTCTACAAGGCTATGTCAAAGGGAGAAAGTGAAAAGTATCAGGACTTTTTTAGATAAGGACGTAAAAAATCCGGCTTCTCCGTTTTTCTAGATTTCGAAAAAAAAAAAACCCAGGAATAATCAGAAATGCCTAGAAACTTTACAACTTTGGTCCGCAACTACGGCAGTGTATTAGAGTAATATGACAACTCATATGACATTTCAAGTTGAATCCTAAAAGTGACTATACTTTGACGGATAAATAGTACCACTCTTCTTCAGCTGTGTTACAATATTGGTAACACACAAATACCCAACCAATGGTGAACAAGTTGTTGTGATCTTCATGATACAATAGGTTTCCATGGCAACGATACAACCTGTTTAAAATATCCTGATTTTAGCTTTAGGTGCTTATAATTCAGAAACGGTTCGATGAAACTCATTTTTATTACCGAATTTTGATAAGATGCAACTTTTTATTTAAAAAATTCTGCAAGTAGGATTCAGAGACATTTCAAACTTTGAAAATTTAATGTGACCGATGATTGGGTATTTCTGTGATAAGACTATTTTAAAATCATTTGTTCAAGTGTGGGGATATTGAATTGACCCGTCATAGTTCAACTAATAATAATAATGATAATAATAATAATAATAATAATAATAATTAATAATTAAAAATCTTTTAAGGGGATGCTTCCATCACTTAAAAGTGGGTTTCAAGGAGGTCCTCAAACAAAAATGTTCGTTAAAGTTTAAAATACAAGTCAAGATAAAAGTTAAAAGCGAACAGATGAAACAGAAAATGCTTAAAAGTAATTTTCATTATCTGATCACAAAAAGTTCTTAGAATAATTAATGAAAAACGCTAAGAATATACAGCTAATAAAAACTTATCGATGTCGCGTTTAAAAATTTTACATGACTTAGACAAATTGAGATATTTTTGTTTTGTGTTTTTTTTGTTTTTGTTTTGTTTTGTTTTTTTTGTTTTTTTCAGCACTGCTGGAAAGTGTTGGAAACTGTTACATGTGCCAGCCACCTAACAACGTTTTTGCCGCTGGGCAGTTAAATTTGGAAGGAGAGAGTCAGGCAAGCCTGCCCACTTTCTGACATCCTTTTTATTATTGGGATATAAATTCTAATGCCATTAGGCGCTCAAATGAAATAAAAGGCGGCAAAATTGATTAAAGAAATGTACTGTACGTCACGCAGTATGCAGATGATACCACCGTTTATCTTGGAGTTGTCCATGCAGTCACTAAATAAATAAGTGTAATTTTCTCGCTCAATTCCAAAAATGTTCGTCGTTATGAATATGTCAATCTAAATCAGACTATTTATGGTTAGGATAATTACGATATCGAAAAGATACACTGCTAGGTCTAATATTAAGCGAGTACTTCCAGAAATGTTATTTCCCTCAGAGCAGGTGATCTATTTTCTATTTGAGAAAGGGTCGTTACGATGTTTTGCCGTTTTTTTTTATAAAGTGTCGAATTGGAAATGCAAATAATGCATATTAGTTGCCTAGAATAAAAGACATCCAGAACAAATATGTCCTTACCTTTTTCCTATTTTTCGAATTTCATGTTATTCGATAGTTAACGAAATCGCAAGGTCCAACAATGTGCTGTTAAGAAAAGGAGATCTGTAGAATTAAATTCCTTTTTGACCAAAATGCAAGTTTTCAAATACCCCTGTAACCAAATGTGGCAAATGGAGGTGCATTGTGTTGCAATTATGATAAGTCCAGACGAAAATTTACAATCCTTTTACACTTACCCATATTTTGCTCTTCACAAAAACAATTCCCTAATGTAGGTTCTGTTCTAGCTAGTTAAACGTGTAATGTTCTGAATAAGAAATTAAATAGAAAATACCTGAGAATTGACGAAAATGTTAACCGAACAAGCGCTGAAGTCAGCAGACAAACTGAGACGATCTCGTCATTTTCATCATCTTTGCTGCCTTGGAAATTTGTTTAAGAATGTTGTTGAAGAAATCCACAAACAAATTGTACACTGAAGATGTTTATTCTGTTACTCGTCCTTCCGTCGGTTCGGTACAGCTGAAAGTTACAAATGTAAAGCTTGCGACTCGAACAAATATTGAATTACAAAAAAAAACAATACAAATGAGCGACCACTTACATATTTTTGGGCATCTTCAGGCTTAATCAAGATGTCAACATCGAGAAAGTAAAAGGCGAAGGTAAAAGCAAACTTTCCGCCTACACACAAAACAACGCACATCAAACTGCCAAGAGCACATGGTCGCAGAAATCACGTGACCCGCCCAAGGGGGGTACAGAGGGGCACGGTAAGGCAAACTGTCTCTAACAAATGTTAAATATTACAATTTGAATTTTCAAAACGAGGTCCAGTGTTGAAATTGTCTTGTCTGATGTCTTAGGGCTATTAATCCTTATTCATGATGGCTGCCAAGTTTGTTTACATAACATAATGTATATTAGACACGCGATTTCTTAGGGGGCAGAGAAATTAAAATAACGAAATTTCAACTGGTTTGCTATTTAGTAAGATTTACGACGCCGTATTATGCTTTAAGCATTGTACAGTAGTATAAAATACTCTATATTTTAGGCAATTTCGGCTCAATTTTTTAGTCAAGATATCGATTAACTATTCCAAACTAACCTTAAATAATAAAATCGATATTCCAAAGCTTGGCTCTCAAAAGTCATTTTGCACACTTTTCACTTTTTGGACGAGCCGATTTTCCAAGAACTGCCCTTTTTCCATTGTTTAATCCCCTGGTAGACGGCATGGCTAATTTGCAGTATAAAGGTAGAACCCTCATGGCGGCTGCCTGAAACATTATGCATAAGGGAAGGTCTGTAGCGTAAATAGCTCATTGTTTACGTATCATATATGCTAGCGGAGTATTTAAAAATTCTTTGGTGGAAATTTTTGCTCAGGTTACCCATTATCAGCTCTCTTCACTTATGCTGGAACACCAAGTGAGGGCCAAAGATTTCCCATACCAACGCTCACCGGCTCCATGTAGTTACTTGTTCTCTGACTTCATTTTAGGCGTCTTATCTATACTTTTCTGCTGCGCCTTTCCTCTTAGCATCAAGCATGCTCCGAAACATCTTGACTCTGGTAAGAAAATGGAATGAGTGTATTAATTTTTCAGCAACTTACGAAAAACATGTGCAAACATGATCCTCGACTCTTAAGTTCGAGGAGAGACGAACAAGTAAAGACAGATGTTTCAGCATATATCGACTGCCAACGCTGATTGGTGACTTCGGCAATGAACTCTAAAAGCAAAAATTTGATAATTTCCGCCGATATTTTATCCAGCTTTTACTGTCTGCATAAATTTACCCTGGCCCGTCACCACCGCGCCTAAATATCAAGTATCTCATCAACGTACTTCTTATTGCACTAACTGTTTTTTGGTCTAACCTTGTTAAGCAGAACAAAAATCTTCCTCCGCTAGCGCTGAGGATTTTGGAGGTCGAAAATCCAACGACGCTTCGTAGCCAGTGCAGCACTTCCAACCGCTGGAAAGGTCACTAACCGGTGATCAAATTGCAAAGTCCCTTGCTTATCTGATCTTCCAGCCCTCTTGGGACCAACTGATTGCATCATTTTATTGTTTTCATACCAATACACGTTTTCATGGTGTTCATATACAAATACTACAACTTCACTTCACAACTGTGATGCAATAAAAACTATTCGCGTCGGCTCTGTGTGGTTAGTTACGAAAGCTGGCTTTCTGCTCGCCATTGTAAATGTTCATACAGATCTCCACTGCAAAACAAAATTAATTTTTCGACAACTGTTGCCCCTGTCAATGGTTTTTTTTGTTTGTTTTTTTGGAAAAATGTAAGATCAATTACTGAACTTTAATGTAATTTTTCCTTTTCTTCCTGTTTTGTTTTGTTTTGTTTGACAAAACCGGTCTCAAGGAAGTACGCATTAAGCTTAGCCTTAGGCAGTTAGATTTGAGAGATCTTTCCAGAACTTTGAAGTTACAAAGTCGATTGAGTTCACCCCAGCCTACTCACGGGAACGTAGATATGGAAACACACAAGCACTGTGGGGTCTGTTCAGTTAGTGGGGACATTCTCGGGTCCCAAGAAAAAAATTCCCCTTAAATCGGCCTTTTACGACTTCTTAACCATGTAACCATATAACCATTTAACTGGAGTTACAACGTCGATTGAACTGTTGTGTGTTATGGTTGTTGCTTTTCGAAAAGCACTGTCGAATTTGTTCAACATGGACCAAAAATTGACTTAATTCGAAAATCGAGCCCCAAAAGCACCTCGATGGCGCTCGTGTGACGGTATTCGTCAATATCTCTAAAATATAAACCAGGTGGGAAATTCTCCAGTATTTTCCTTTGATGTAACAGTTGTTTTGATACAGGTCAGTTATAAGTTTATCCAGACTTAATTAGAAAGATTTAATCCAGACTCGATTAATAATGTAATTACATTTTATTTGCATAAAATATGTGTCAATAAAAAAATAAAAATATTTACATTTTTTGACTGTCAATACAGTGTTTACAGAAAGAAATCCAAGTTAAATCTATGCAAGAGTCAATCCAAGTTGCAGAAAGAGCATTTCAAGTAGCAAGACATTTTGTGTAATATCGGCGGATGGAGGCAACTTGAAAACGTGATATTCGCTTTTCCCGGCTGGTACATGCAGTGGACTCCCGCCCATGTGGACCTTGTGATTAAGAACCTGAAAGCTAAAGTTTTAGGATTTTAATTCTCATTTTGTAAGAACCTGTTGAGCCTGCCGTTTGGAACAGGTCCTTGCTTAGAATCGTATTTGGAAAACATGTGGCAGTGTATTGAGCACAAAAAGATTAGAAATATATCTTGGTGTGTGTATTTCCTTGGAATGTAGTCTTACTTTTTGTACTTAATTATACAATTTAAACGTGCAGTAAGCATCTCACCTTTCCACTTAAAAATAGGAGCTTATTTAAAGACCTAATTAGTCTAAATTCTGAATAGACTTTGCAAACATAAGAACTTTTCTTAACGTAACCTAAAAAGATCCTAGATTCTTATCTGTATTACTATCCGTTTCCATCCTCGCTACCAGACAGGTTCAATCCACGTGAATAGAAAGGGAAAATTTGTCGATTTGCTCATTACCATTTTTTTTCTTCCTGACGTCATACGTACCACTCGACGCATTTAAAGGTGTTTCATGCTTCTTAGAAATGAGCACCTCAACTTTACGATACCAAAGACCTGCTTATAAGTCCATAGAAAAGACAAGCTGACCCTCCAAAGTCACTTTTTCTTGTAAGCGAGTGACCCTCCACCCAGGGTCATCCTAGCCCCCGAGTCAAGCTTGTGATTTGTCGTAGAAATAGCTCCTTACTCTTTATAAAGAATTGTATTAAAAGTTCCCTGGCGCGAGCTGACTTTGTATGGGCAACGATTCTTTGACCAGGGACAAGTTTTCTGCTTATCAACAGGTCCACATGCATAGCTTTGATGAACAGATGACTACAACAATACACGGCTTTGACTAACTATACTGAAATCCGTACCCATCCATCTTGGCATTTTTTTTTTCAGGCTTATCAAACTTTTGAATCTTTTTTTAACATGCACATTATCACTTACAGACTCTTAAATTGCGTTACCGACATCTGACTTTTGGTTCCTTTTTTAAGAAAATATTTTCATGGGCCCTTCCGAGTTTGTTGAGACATAAGGGTAATGTAAGGGGTAAAAAAAATTGTTTGGTTCAGGCCTTCCTGATAACAAAGGGAGTAAGCTAGTTAACAACATATAGTTATAATTTTAAAATTAAAACCAGTTTCTTTAAGGAACAATACCAAATTTTGTATATCAAAATAAGTTATGTCATAATAAGTCAAGATCAAGTTTTTCTTTGTCTGCTCCAGGCCTGCCTGAGAATATAGAACATAAACTTGTAAAATACATTTAAAATTAGAAAAAGTTAGTTTATGCTTTTTGCTAAAAAATAGCAAATCGTAGAAGTGATTAATAAATTTCCAGAAAGAGAAGATTTGCTCAAATGCAGCTACAAGGTAACAAATCCCTTGAAGTAAAAACAGAAGAAAATCACCTACACAAAACTGAGATGGTCATTTTCTAAATGGCAATTAGAATAAGGGTGCTTGGGAGATTTTCCAGTGTTTCTCTGCTTATTTCTCGTGCCACGCTGTTTTTTCCAGTTATTCGTAGATTGCAGTTTTAGGTTACCTCACGGAGAAGCTAAATCATCAATTTTCTGTCCTCAATAAAAAAAACCGACGAAGTATTGTTGTAGACTAAAACTGTACTGGGTTTAAAATTCTCAAATAACACCTAGTGGAGAGGAAGGACGTAGCAACGAACCATGCTGACACGAACATTGTTTCATTCCAACTGAGTCATGCTTACTGTCTCTACTTTCACTCGCCTCCGTGGATATCACTGACGGACTGTCGCAAATGGAAAATTGCTTTCTAATCGATATCTGATCGTCACTTCCAATGTTTTGACTATTATAAAACCGGACAATTTCCGACAGATATCCAAGGTCCTCGCTGCCTGCTCGATCAACGTCATTGTGGTCTATAATAATGATATCTCCCGGATTAACGTTGATTTCTTTTGTTTCGTCGTCGCTGCCCTGTAATTCTATCGTAACACTTTTAATTTTGTTTCCTTCGTCTTCCTCGTCTCTCTTTCTGTTCTTCATGGAGAATTTCTTCTTCTTTCGCTGTTTCTTGAAAAGACGAATGGCTAACAAGAACAATAGCAAGAAAACAGTGGCACCAGCTACCCCTGAGAGGAACACGACGAGAGTGTGACGTGGGTTCTCTGCAAACAATATGTATGAAATGTGTATAAAATTTGCATACATATATGTATTTTTTAATACCAAAATATGGGGTCAGGTAGCAGTTCTCGTAAGGTCTCACATGAATGGCTTAATACCCTTTGAGAGAACAATTAAAACAAACAACAGAAACAATGCACTTAGCCCTAAAACAGTAACAGCTGCTACACTATGTTGACAATGAAAATTACAAGCTTACGAGAGCTGCTAGTCTTATGCAATATGCTGAGTATTTCAAATTTGTCACGTCAGCTTTAGGCCTCCTAAAATGTCTTTGTTGCACCGAAATAGATAATTTAGAGTCTGGATTTTTTTCTTTTCGAAAAGTGGCGGCTAATGAAAATATTCAAAACATTGTACGGTATAAAAATTCACAATGATGACTACATAATAGTCCATACCACGGTCAATTTTTTCTCATTTACTCTATAACAAATCTAAACGGATAAGCGAGGCAGTTTCACTCGGAAAGAAACTACAAAATTGCCTGAAATTGCCTCACATTCACGTTAGACTATATCACGATTGAAATAAACAAAAAAAAACCAAACAAACCGTGAAAAAGGTATTTGCGATACTCATTTAGCACATTCATTTCAATTTTGTCTCAGTATCTGATAATTTAAGGTTAAAGTCAGTTTCCCCGGAGTTGTGGTAAGTTAACTTTGATATATATTTTTCACGACTCCTTTTCAATTTTCTTAAACATAACCTTGATCAAGCACTATTCATCAGTGTGTGTTTAATTGTAAGGTACAGAAAAATAATACAGGTAAACAAATATTAATAACAAGCTCAGTCATAAGAAACCTTTAGGAAAAAAGCCTTCCTCCGTTGTTATGAAAAATTAAGGAAAGTTTAAGGAAAAATGTTCTTGCGACACATTTTATGGCTTTGATTAAGTTTTGCTGGTCTATTAATTATTTCATGATTTTTCTCCCTAATGGTTTCTTTACAATTAAAGGGAATAATTGTTTTACCTTAGACGCAGAATGTGGCACAGTAGAGAACCAGGACCAGGTATAGGAATATTACATTATATTCTAATCAAATCTCAGTTCATTTTTTAAAAGATTAGTTTCAGTCGTTTTTAACAGGACTGTAAGCTGGTAACAGTGTTATGTCAGACTTTTACTGGCAACGACTATTTTAAAAATACCCCTAGAAATGTTTGTTTTACAACGGACAACAAATTGGGTTATGATATATTTCATTTTCTTTTTAGAAGGACTTCAATCACTGGTCGCTTGAAATTGAATAGGAACAATTTCAATTTATTTATTTTTTTGTATTTAGTTTTAATCTCGAATTTAATATTACTTTTAGAATTTTATGATGAATTTTACTTCAAAAACAAGAATGTTAACGTGTTACCGACACAAAATACACACGTTATCAACTGATATCTCTACAGTGCCACCCTGGCACTGACGTCACAGTCACATGCACTTCATGCATTGATAATCCCTATAAGGAAGCAAGACACAAATGAGGAACGTTAAGCTTTGGAATAGGATGCCCTGTTTCTATTTAAAAGGGACCCGGATATTGAATGTTTTACCACTATGTATTGGTTGTCTAGCTTCCACTGCTGTCCAGAACTGCATTCTGCAAACGACATGTTCTTCACCGACGAAGCTTATGTGACAAGATGATTTACGGCAGAAGGGTCCTCGACCGTAGATCACTTTACATTTACTGCAGCAATTTGGGTATAAGGGACAAGACAGGGCACAAAGTAAAGCCTTGGAATAGTATGTTGTTCAAGTTCAAATTAAGCTTCCCTATAAAATTGACGTAACTTTCAAGTATGCAACACCCGTACAATTTCAAACTAATTGCATTCCTAATCAAAACAAATTAGCCTTGCTTCCTCTTAGAACAGTATATTTTCGCCATGTTCGCCCAAATTTCCTTTTCCGTCACGATTGTTTAATGGTCCGGCACGATCTCCTCGCACTTTCTATGTAGAGGCCCTCTTCATCTTACACCAGAAACCACTAAGAAATGTTTTGAAACAAAGAACCGAGTTGTTTTATACTTCAACAAGATATCAGAAAACATTGAAACAAATATTTCATTACAACTGTCTTGACTCATGTGACTGCAACGTTAGCGCTCAGGTTCTTTAATTGCGTACCTTTGATTAACAGGTATGTGAAGTACAGAGATCTCAGCAGGGCTATAAAGGCCCACCCCTCACCTCGGCTCTCTGAGGCCTCCGACTCTGGCGCCTTTGGAGGTGATTGTTCCGTGGTCCCAGTAGACAGCCTTCCTCTCGAGCTGGAAGTGGTAGGCTTTATCGTAGTGAGGTATATTCTAGTTTTGTTTGATCCTATTGTCTCGTTGACAGTTTTTGTTGAGCTTTTTGAAGTTGGTGCTTGTGTTTCTGTTGTGGCGTTGGTACTCGCAGGGTGTGTTGTTTTCGGTGTTGGTGACTTCGGTGTCTCTGTATTTGTCCGATTACTATGGTGGTTTGATTCTGGCTGTTTTGACGTTGGCGTTGGGGTCCATGTATCGCCAGGAACTGTTAAACGGAGTCAGTTAAAAGTTATAGTGGTTTTCAGTTGTAATGAAATGAGTAATGGATTTACAATCAGTTTTACCGTTTCTGAACTTTGCAACGGAATGGTTTCAACGATGAGACACAAAACCAAAGCTAATCGAGCTTACTCAATTTTCGCACCAGTTTGATTGGTTGTTCTTCCTTTAATGCTTTGATTTCTATGATTGGTTGGATACAATGACCTTGTTTTTAGCGTCTCGACTCTGAAACTGCCCCACACTTACAAAGTTAGATGAGGATCAACTCTAGTTACAGTTATCTGTATGGTATATGTTAGAATTCTCTCAATGTACAAACATCCCAGAGTAAGAGCAAAGCGGAAGGAAATTAAGTGATAACCTTTTCCACTCGGCAAGTTGAGAAAATATAAGAAAGCTTACCTGAATATATTTCTAGTTTGCTGTTGTCACTGAGTATCCGAATGAACACTTTCAAATAAAGGATTGTTTGTTAACGGAGGTACGAGAGAAACCTGCCTCTTGACAAGAGAGCTTGGAAAATTAAAGAATTAAAAGAATAGAGGCAATAAATATGAACTTACTGCATCTGTAGATGACGTCCAGATATTTGAAAGTCCCAGGACAAGGATCTCCGAACATTGTGTGATCTGCTTTAACGGTACACTTGCGTTTGTTGCCACATCTCACAGTCATTTTGAGAAGTACATCAGGCGCTCGACAATTCATATCGGTGATGTTCTCATGTGGGCAGATGGAGCTTCCAGGCTCCAAGCGTCCATACTTGGCCCCAAGTATGCGGATTATGTAGTCGCCTTCACAACGCAAGCGTAACCTCTGACCTTGACACACGTATTTTGACTTCACTGCAAAGGTTCCTGGAATTGACAAAAAGTCAGATGTTAGATTCCAAATGACTCACTTCACCTTTGATTATGGAAGTAGCGAAAAGAGATGATCGAAATCTTATTTCTCAGTACGTTTCCAAGAAGGCAGGTGGTGAGAATAAATACAATCGTCAGCCAGAGGATACCTTCCTATTGTAATAATACGTTTTCAAACGTTTTAAAGAAATACAGGGCAGACTGACAATTAGCAAAGAACATTGCTGGCTAACGAGAGTGAGTTATGTCTCCATTTGGATTTTATTACACCTAATCAGTTCCTAAGGCGTTACTGTTTTTACCTTAAACTGCAAGTTTTATTAATTTTCTAAAACTACCGACTCTATAAGCATAACAATGCAATGCGATTAGCACGGATTTAAAAACGATTGCCGATGTTAACAACTGTCGCTTAATGAACTTTTAGAGTTGTTACCTAGTTGTCAAATATGAATTGTTTACTGAACATCAATTACGTTTCTCTGTAACCAAAGCAGGGCTGATTGAAGAAATTATGGTCAGCCGATTCAGTAATATCCCCGGGATGCCGACACGTTTGTTATCCACGGCAAAGCAAGGTCCTTTTGTTTTACATATTCCTTTACACAAGCCTTTACTGCTAAGAGAGGCCGAGTTAAACAGTCAAGAGAAGCGAAGTTCAATTTGTAGAATATTTCAGTTATTTTCAAGAAAAATATTCGCGTAATTACCTTGAACTGTATTAAGTGAAACTGGCCATTATAAACCACTTAAATAACTGAGTAGCATTTGCCAGTAAATGTCGGCAGTTGTTAGAGATCGCAAGAAAACCATTTTCAATAAATAAGAATTTCCGCCATTGATTAGCAACAGTCATATTAAGGGCCCATTAACCGATTCATGCGCACGCTCGCGCGCGTTGCTAAGGAAGTGAAATTTCACTTTCGGTCATTTACGTCAGCCTGAGCGCGGAAAATAAAAACAACTCAAAAACTTGCAAATTCGCATGCATTTTAGATGTTTTTCTTTGTGGTTCGCAAAATGCAAAGTATAAAAAGTACAAGCAAAGACAAAATAAGAGAAAGACAGAAAAACAAGAGCGCTGGTAGTGTAAATTGCGCACGCACTGATAGGGTAACTTCCAATAGATATCGCGCGCACTTCCGGTTTCTTTAAATTCTAAAGGAAACTCGGTTTTTCATTAAATCCAGCCTTTTTCGACGAATTTCGATTAAAGCCAACGTTGGCAACATAGCTATGCATTCCTTTTTCGAAATCATGCCTTTTTCAGAAAATTACGAATTTTTCACTATCTCAAAATCTGACCTTTTAGAAATGGAACAAAATCGATGCATAGCGTAATGAGGATTTAAATCAAAATATTAAATCAATGAAAAAAATCCCGAGAAAGTAATTTGCCTGGGAGCCTTTGCATTTTTTATGTATTAGTCACATGACCATGGGCGTGGCCTGATGACGTCATCACTAGTGTTACTGATCATGAAAAAGTTGAAACACATGAAATAACTCTGAATTAACTAAAAATGATGAGGTTATATGAGACTAAATTTTCCTTAGCAACGGCTCGAAAAGATCGGCTAATGGGCCCTTAAGAGCTTTACAATTAGTGAGTATAGTACTACAGTGAAGCTAAGCAAAATATGATTCTGGAATGCCAAAAAAATAGCTTGGGGTTTCAAGAAAAAATATCTCTTTCAAACTGCTGCAACAAAGATTGTGCACCCCGTTTTGATTTACGTTCCTTGATAAAGCCATATAATAATAAACATGAACTTTACATGCTCTTGATAAGCAAATAATGATGCAAATTTAATTTGCACTTCCTTGAGAAAAAGTTGTTATTTTGTTCAAGGTTGTGCATCTGCAAAGCGTTAGTTTGGCTTTCTCTTTTCTTAGACGTTTACCCCGCATATATATATATATATATATATATATATATATATATATATATATATACTATCACTAATGAAGACAAACTGCACAATTTAGTTGCACACCTATATTTCGACTGCCTACAACAGTAGGCAGTCGAAATATAGGTGTGCAACTAAATTGTGCAGTTTGTCTTCATTTGTGATAGTATATATGAGTTCATGAAGATCGTTTATGTGTGGCTGGTGTTTGTGAAGATTTATATATATATATATATTAAGCCTCCGACAAATTAGCAACAAATGAATGTAAGCAAATGTCCCTACAGCCTATCGTAGCTCTGAACTGACCAATTTATTCCCAACATGTGTTCTTTCCAACCTTTAAATATCTGTTCTTAAGTATCGCATATAGATGACCACTTTGATCTCTTGCGCACCCCACTTTTTGTGCGTTTTAGGAAATTCTCGTCTTGTTCTTAAAATATATCTGCATCCTGTATGTTACGAGCTTTTGAGTTCTCTTATAGCTCTCATAACTTATCCTTTGATCTCTCCTATTTCGGTACAGACAAAATAACCTAAACAATTAATTATGGTAAGTTATTTGCTGAAACCTAAATCGACTATCTGTTTCCTGAGATCGTGGCTCCCTCACCTACAATGAGGGCCAAAGGTTATCAAACACACGATTTGGGCACCTTTCAAAACCGACGCTAATCTCTTGTCATGAGTAATTGCAAAATAAAGACAACGCCAACAATGCTGTCTTGCACGTTGCGTCGGCTGCTTCCTTTGATAACGTCTTTGCAAGAAAAAATATACCTAGAGAATTTTAAGGTTCTTTAAACCCGACCACAACCATATAGGGATAAGCCCAAAACTTTTAATATAACTAAACTTTAGCTGAATGCAAACACCTATCTTTAGCTCCTTTAGTAAGGCTGCGCTTACCGGCATTTGGAAGTAATCCAGAACGATGTAAATCCGTAAAAATGTTATCTATTCTTGAAGGTGCACTGAACAGTATAAGAAGATTGATTTCAAACCCGTCGACCATTAGGATGACAGAAAATGGTCAAATATTCAAATCACTTCCCCAAAGTATCACGAGAAATTTAGCACGATTCCTTTTTTAGCAAATCCTGATCTTGTCGCTAGCGTAATTCCACACTTCCTCCGGCATAAGATTATGCAATGTTGCAACACATACTAAAGACTTAAAACGCAAAAATGAGTAAAATGTTTGCCCAAGCTGCAATGTCTAGAACGATCCCCTGCTCGAAAACGTATCTCAATCACTCTTGGCCTGCCAGCAACGGTCGGCACTTTGAAATTTTGAGGTTACACTCCAGCTCTCGTGGTCTATTCTCTACTGTAGTTTACTATCTTTATATTTTGCACAGACAAATTGATTTTAACTACTTGTCGAAAGCTAAATCAACTATATGTTTCCTGACATCGCCGTTTCCTTGGCAAGAATAATAAAGACCAAAGGTTATCAACAGTACAACAGGGCTCGTTTTCAAGTCGTTGACGCTAATTAATTGTAAACGGAAAAAGAGACAAATTGTAAAAGAAATTGTTTGGTTCCCACGTTTGATGTTATAGACACAGACATCGACGTTGACATAGTAGCTCATAGTCGAAGACGAATGCTTCCGTTGATTACCTCTGAAAGAGCAATTGTATCTCAAGAAAGAGGCAGGTTTTCGCTCTCTACTTGTCCAGAAACAGAGCCACGGAGGTAAAGGCTTCCATATCAAAGCAAAAAAACAAACAAACAAACAAACAGGCAAAAATGTCTGAGACAACCGACAGTGGACGCTTTGCGAGAGCTTCACTTCAGAAAGCTTTGAAACGTAATTTGGAAAACTTCAATTCAATGGAACTCGATAGAAATGAGCTCAAAAGTGTCCAAGGACTACAGATTGACCTTATACACCGCGAGGAAAGTAAAGGTGTAAACGTTGCTGAATCGTCTAAATAATCGCGCTGCATTTAACAAGATTCAATTGAAAGCAATTCAAAAACTGTCGGTAAAGTGGGCGAATATCACTCGTTCGATCGCTTAAGTGATGGAAATTAAATTAACGTTAACTGAACAGAGATATGATAGGCACGAAAAGTTCAGAAAATCCCAGACTCAGTCATAAGTGTGAAGTACGGTAATCATAAAAGCTACTTCTGAATCTTTTGTTGCTGTATGAAGACAGAGTCCACTATATAAATGATTTTGTTTTATTCTCGTCACTTGTTTGCTTGATGATGTATCAAGATTCTAAAGCAAAAAAAAAAAATCGTCCATCCGTTGTAAGAATTTTGAAAACTAAATAGATAACTCAACCTTTGGGAACTACATTACACAACAGAACAAAGTCACATAATTTAATGTGATCCAAGAATGCGCTCAAAGTTTGGTCTTAAAAACAGCGGTTCTGGATTTCGTGATAAACAAAGTATACATAAGCTTATTTGTTTGGGTTCTTTTCTTAATTCCTCTGCAACTATGATTTGTACTTCAAGGAAGTTTAAAATCAGTCATTGTAGTTTGGTTTCTTCAGCAGCTTACTCGTAGGAGGTTTATTTGAACTATATACGTGGAGTGATCCAATAGTGGGCGTTTATCACTGAATTCCTAACACACTGGCAGCTAGGGGGTAAAATTTTAGAACTTCCTGTTATTTTCTATTTATTCGTTTAATTTCTAAGACTTCTTTTCATTGTACAGGGGCAACAACTATCTGCTCTCCCTCAAAAAACATTTCAAAATACTTGAGCGAGCACTCGACAATTTTGCCACCTAGTTGAGACGAGAAACTATGTCCCGACCTAGAGCAATATATTTACCTAAAGTAAATACACTTTGTGTAAGTTTTGACATTTGAGGCGCGAAGCATGTACTAAACTCAACCAGAAACATCAGCTTGTTTACGTTAACCGCCTCAAAAGCGTTGGTAGATTTGCATATGAATCGAGTATATTTCTACAGGTACTATTTTAATTACTCTTTGTCTTTCGATGAACGAATTTCCCGCGAAGCTGTCTTTCAGGATCAAAAGCGAATTATTCTTCATTGAAAGGGTAATTATTTTAAGACGAAAGATTATTTGTAGATGGAACAAAGAATTTTAATTACCAAAGCGAAGTCTGAGAGTATTCACAATACAGTACCCCACGAATGTACTGTCTCCAGTCAATATTCTCTACAAGGTATCGCGCTAGGTCAATTCCCAAAACCGATCTTCGCCAGAGACAAAGCTGCCACTGTATAGCAAAAGAAATGATATCACACCTGGATTTTTAAAAGATTTCGGTATTGGTTATGCAAAAGCTTTTAATCTTCCTTTAAAGAGAGTGGCTGTTGTGTGGCAATTACGAACTGATAATTGCCAAAGATCCGTCACAAAGAGATAAGAACACTCTCCGCCCTCTCTTGTTAAGAAATAAAACTTTTCAAGATTTATCAAAACTGCCGCTACAGCATTGGATAAAATACTTCAGGCATCCAACGGCGCAGTAAAATATTATTTTCCTTACGACCCACTGAAACTTGAACAAACACGATCCTTTATTTACAATACACTATTCTCAAGCTAAGTGACCCGGATTGTACAGGATTAAATTCTTCTGTTTAGAGAAGAGGCTCAAAGCCAAATATATATTGCAAGCACGTACATAATGTTACCAGAAATAAACTTAGAGAGATATAAATCAACTTTTTTTTCACTTGTGCGTTGAATATTGAAGACAACGCTCTAGTTGAATACAATAATTCTCCTGGTCCAAAGTTTAATTAAACGTGCTTTTCGTTCTGAGCCAGCTTTGAATTAACTAATACAAACTTAATCAAGTCAGCCCTTCAGGGATCCTTTCAAGTACACAGCACCTTGTGCAAATCGCTTTGCGGAAATACCCTCAAACGGGTTTTCCTATCGACCGGTTTCCTTATTGAACGCAGTCGAATAAATATTTAATCACATTCTGTAAAGGATAATAAATAAATATGCCCGCTTTATTTCATGTCTGTGACTGTCGAGTATATTCGGGAGCGAGGCTATCTTAGTACTAAAAATCCACATTATTCCAAAATTATTCTCAAGACCAAGATTATTAAAAACTTGCGCAATTATTCAAATTCAATTCAAATTTTCAATACTTTTTCGTACATGACATTAAAGTTAAATGATGGAAATGGACGCGTTCCTGTACAACATCTGGAAAAGATTCGTATCAAACAAGCGTTTTGCACAGAGTAAACAGAACCTCGTTGCTCTGACACGCGGAACAACCAGCTGCTGCTGTTTTTTCGATTTCGATTCGGAGATCGATAACGCAGTTAGTGTAGTCAGCATGCCACCCAAAGCACTCCGCCAAAACTACACCGGTGGCGCTAAAACTATTACCGAAGCAAACTCTCAACGTACTTACCCAAAATAAGAAAACATGATCCACACAAAAACAAAAGCAAAGCTTGTTGCAGTGGCCCCTTGCACATCGCGCCCTGGTCTGTTGTTTAGCACTGCGGCGTGATGTTGAAAGCTCTGATCGACCAAGGAAACAATATGGCGAGTTTTTGTTTTGACACGTGCGTTGCGACCACACTACTCGTATATTTTGGTGCCACTCTTCGAGACTTGGATCAGCAGTTGCGTAACAGTGAGTTGCAAACTATGGCCTGCTGCATTTCTCGTTGCGATTTGTCGACAGCACAAATTAATAGCAGCGTAATTGATGTCGGGACGCATGCGCGGCACCTGATTGTTGATTTGCCGTCAATCTTTGATAAATGGTGGAAATATGCTGTATGTGGCGTAATCTCGTGTTTGCTTTCGATAACATAGACTGGCCGTGTCTGGAATAGTTGTGTCTAGGAAACTAAGTATAAATGATTTGATTTAACAATTGATTGAAGCGGTATTGTCGGTTTTTAATCAAAGGTGGTTGGGTTTTTGTAAATAAAAAAAAAAATTCACTGAAGACACCTTGCCTTTCTTATGCCAGAGCAGATCGTTTTTTCTGGCTTCGATTCCAGCCGTGGAGCTCGGTGGGTCTGATATATTTCAGTGATACTACGAACCACTAACATGATACAAATAATTAAACAAAACAGATGCGGATGACTACAGTGTGATAACGCAAACTCGAATGTTTAGAACCTCTGCGCTATATTGCTCTTCAGATACGGCATGCTCTCTTGAGCGTTCGTTTAACATCTTTCATTTAATCTTCTCGTGAGAACAGTATTGCTAATTTCTAAGTTGTTTTGGGTTTCGCTTTAGACTTTAAAAGTGAATACCATAGACTTAACGTAAAGCCACTTGTTTATTGAAGGTATTCTTCAAACAAATTGCACATATCCATTTGTGTTTTTCGCTCGTGTGACTGTCTTACTCTATTGCCATACGATTAAAATACTAAGTAATCTACCATTCACTCTAAGTAAACGCGTGCGTGGCCTGTTGAAAATGTGCATATAACAAAACAGTTTAAAAAACTGATCCTGTTTGAGTGCACCTTGGCTTAAAGTTATCATCTTATTAATCTAAAGTGACAAGGATGTTTTTCGCCTTCTCAGGATTAATGATCAAAAATCTGGTTCTCATTTATTTACATTTATTTACTTGTGGCACTGATGTATTAGCTAAAGGTTTTTTTTTTTTTTTTTAAAAATAAGATTCTTTGAAAGCGAGTGGGTTTAAAATTCCAAATCAATCTTCTTAGGATGTGATCTGACCTTGATGTCTATTCAAATCATGATCAGAATTACGAAATGCTCCGCGTGCTTGTGGGCGTAGTTAAAACGCGATTGACACGCCGTATCCGCTTTGAAAGGTAATCGCAGTCGGAAACAGCTGTATCGGCAAATAAGCTCTCCTGGTTTGTTGAAAAAGAGTATTGTTTTTTAGCACCTTCACAGAGCAAACGGAAAACACGTTTCAGCGCCTGAGTATTCTCGACGGGTATAAAGACAGTCCGGCTTTTATTCTATTTGATGACAATGTCTAAGTCTGTATCATAAAAAACCCACACAAACCTGTCTATCAGACGATAACAAAAAAAAAACACATCCTTAAAAAAACCTCAGTATAGAAATCACATGGCAACCTTTTTACAGCTTATGATGGATACACGTAAGTTATTTATAACAGCGTTTCATTATAAGAGGTGTAGATTGATAAATATCAAAAGTAGGGCTGCTTGTGGGGTTTTCTTAGACTGAAAAAGTACTCATAGGAAGAATGATTTAAAGCCAACGTCCTATGGTGAATTTTGTTTTCTCTCGATAAAATCCGACAAGTAGTAACCTTTCTTTGAACACTCAAATGAATTTGTAGGTTTTTGTAATAGCAAGTTCGATATATCAATATTCTACACGGCTCAGAAGCTTTCAAGACAAACATCAATATTTCGTGGTGTTTCTTTGTATTCAAGTCTCTTTTGGGAACTGAGGGACAAAAAAACTTTGAGTTTGCAATTTTTCTTTGTACTCAAGTCTCTTTTGGGAACTGAGGGACAAAAAAACTTTGAGTTTGCAATTTTTCTCCCGAAAGCCTCGGAGTGATTGTGAATTGGACCCTTTTCAAGTTAAAACGTAGAGAATTGTGGGTCGACTGAATGTAAGTACTGCAATCAGAAACTGATTTACAAATCAAATCATTTCTGACTGCAAAGTTCAAGGCAACTTAACTCTTAGATTTTCAAACCTGAAAAAATAGAACCATTGGTTTCGTCAAGCTTAATACCAACTGTTATTTAGAGTGGAAATGCCAAGAAAGAGAAGGTATAAACATATTTTATAGATCTAATTCACATTGAGAATTTTTATCATTACACCACCTTCAAACAAGGCAGACGACAGTAAAACAAAATGTGCTTTGCATTACAAGAAAATATTTTAAATTCTTATAAGAGAAACTTTTCACCTACATTTACTAAACAGACAAACATGCTGGAGATACTCGACTGAGAACAATGCTCCAGTTGTTTCAAAACATTGTAAACTAAACTTTTAAACGGTTGACTTAAGCGTCCTAACATATCTACATCTACACTTGTTAAGATACAAACTCAACTTATGTAAACCGGAAGTGTTTCATGTAGACCGGAAGTAGTTGTAAGCTCAACACCAGGTTGAGGCTATGTATTGCACCGTATTGAGTTGTTACACGAGTCCATGTTGTGATGTAGAAGTTTTCGTCGTGTACGAATAAAACTTGAGTTCCAGTTGCTGTCTCTGATGTTTTAATCCACCGAAGAACATAGCCACGCTCGCAACAACACTTAGTTAAGTCGGTAAAAATTGTGACACACCAACTGTAAAAATCTGAATAAAAACAATACAATGGGATATTAAAAAATAAAAAATAAAAAAATCTAAATAAAAATAATACAATGGAATATTAATAACTATTAACTAACTTTGATTTAAAGCTATCTACGGACGTTGTATTCACAACATCCTCAGGAAGAGAGTTCCATTTATTGATTGCTCGTGGGAAGAAATATCTCTCTTCGCTCTAGGAACTACAAACCTAAATGCGTGGCTCCCACGAGTTCTTCTTTCATTATTTGGTTAATTTTAGGTGGGCTTCTACTGAAAAATCCGTCAGATTGTGGGAGAGTTTATACATAAAAGATAATCTGGCGGTTTTCCTTCTAGTGGTTAAGGTTTCCCAGTTAAGTTCCCGCAGCATTTCTGTCACCCTTGCGTAAGGATTGTAGTTGCCCGCGCAGAGTCGTGCTGCCTTTCTCTGAACTCTCTCCAGCTTCTGAATATCCTTCTCGTAATAGGGATCTCATGCGGCACTTCCATATTCTGGGGTTGCTCGAACTAAGGTCTTGTACGCCGTTTCTCTTACCGATCTGGGATAGTTATGTAAGTTCCGCCGCACAACGCCAAGTACTTTAGATGTTTTGCTTGAGACTGTCGATACGTGCTGATCCCATTTTGATTTACTTGTTAACCTGATTTACAGGTAGGTATTGTTCTCAACTTGCTCTTCTTATTTGAAATGTACAATACCTTGCATTTCGATAGACTGAATTATCACAAACGCATCGGACGGCATTAAGACCTTTAGAAAGGGAAGGGGAGGATGCTTATAACGATGGGGTCAGCCTATTTCAAATCTTAAATTCGGTACCGAGCATCCAAGGCTGGGCTGCTCACATCTCCACAGAAAAGGATCAATTAAAAAGAAGTACGGCGGAACAATCAATTCACTTCAAACAATTTGATACTTTTTTAGTAAATTGCCTTGGATTACCGTCGTTTACTAGAGAGGGTAGGGGCGGGGTTAACTTTGAAAAGAGCGCGTAAGGCACCCGTAGTAAGTTAGTTCAAGAGCACTCTTACTCAAGAGAGAAGTCAACTTTTTTTAGGCATAGTTTTTCTCTCAGACATTCATGTTGCTTTCGGCAGACACCCCTGACATTTCTAATTTCATTAGTATCGAGTTCCTTCATTCATCAAGTTAAAAATGATCACGACTCTCTCCTAAAAAACAAGGGTCCCAGGACCTCAAGACAGAAAAACAGTATTGCCTTAAGACTGCAAAGTAAGAGAATGAAAATTTTTTGCCTGCTCCAAAGGAAGAAGATCTTCGATCTTCAGGCTCTGAAAGAAACCCTTCCGGGCCCAAAGCAACCTTTTCAGTAGAGCCCAAAGTTCTACTTACGGATAATCTTTCTGTGTTCCTTTGTAGATTACGAGGATTTTATCCTGCAACTTTCCTTTCCTTTCCTTATTCTTGACACCACTATGCTTTTTTTGTATAGTGTAAGGGCAATTTTAGGGTTACTTAGACTATAGGCATAGAACATTAAAATAATCAAGCAAAGTTCGCCCTGTTTTCCAGAAACATATATTTAAAATGTTGATAATCAAAATGGGCGTTTGAGGTCACCATAGATATAACAGGGATCTCTATCCATTTTGTACCGTTTGCGCTGATTTTTCTTAGATTGCTTTTTTGAGGGCTCCGGAAAAACAAATGCAATATGTTGATATACAGCTATTTTAATTTCATCTATTTATGTCGATTTTCTTTTCCGTGAATTCCTTTAGCTCCGGAGTTTACTGACACACTTGACAGGCAACCTTCAACAGGCATAAGTTTGCTCTTTTATTGTAGTACTTCATTAAGAATATGTATGTGACAGGACAGTTGAATAGAACAACATATATGCTATATGTTTTTTTTTTTTTCCACTAAATCTACAAACAAGTGAGTAGAAATTAGAGCTAAAAAACCCCTAAGGGGGTCCTAATACAGCTGTCTGTAAGCAAATTATCTTATTTTATCCCAGTCCAAACTCAAATGCAATTCTTGATAAGATTGCGTTTATCTAATGTTTATTATGCAAACTCACCTCCGTACAGAAGAAGCAGTTGATTAGAATGCTTTCTGTACGTCAACAGCCCACAAACCAGAAATAAAAAACAAATCGACTTTCTTAAAGTATTGGTGTACTTTGCAACTGTAAATGGCATTCCTGTTCCAATTAGAATTTAAGAATGAACTTGGAAAGCAACGAAAATCAAGAATCCCGGCCAAAACTCGACTAGACTAAAACGAGAGCGCATGAACAAGCTCAATCCTTCCTTGTACGTGAGACCCGCGTGAGATACCTGCTGACCAACAAAGCCAACAAGCAAGCCACATAACATGTCTCCTATTAATAATTGCACAGGTATTCCGGTTACACGGTTTGTGTGTTAATATTGTGGCCTCTGAAGATTAAAAGACCGGACAAACTTTGATACCGCCAACTAAACGGTACAGAAAGAGTTATTGGCAGGACATCAAACCGCACCATGTTTTGCTCCGCTAAAAGAAAATAATGGTTTTCTGAAACGAAATCAAACGCTTAACTGTGGTCTCACGAAAGTGTAGTGTGTTTGGTTTTTCGTTTCATGGCGAATTATTTGTTCTTTTTCGGGCAAACTTTTAAACACGTTTTTCACTGGATGTACGTTCCTTTAGAAGAAATGGCATTTCTTTTATAATTTTAATTGCAGATAAAATTCAAAAGCTCTCATTCTACAGCGCATGGTAAAATTCGACAAGCGCGAAGGCTTTTTTGTTAGCCTTCATCACGTGCAATACGAACCTCTCGAAGCTACACGCGTAATTTCTTGCAAACAGAAAATATTGGAAAAGAAACACTCGCAAAATATTTCTTCCGCTCGCTTTTTATAATTTACTCGAGAGATTAATACAGCTGTTTACATCATAAAGTTTACAATTTTAGGCAATCAGAAATGCTAAGCTCTAGCAGCTACTTCTAGTCCTTCGAGAAACCGAAGGAAAACGCTTGTTCCTGATTCTGCTAAGACCTAAAATTTAGTTCGCGAGTGGAGTCAGGAATAAGATTGCTGTGGCTTGATTGGCAGTGTTTAATTTCGCTTTCTGTTTCGACTTTGTGGTAACCTGATTTTTTAACTATTAGAAAACCATGAGAGACTAGAAGGAAAGTTGTTCTGCACTTTGATGATACTGACTTTAATCACTCAACGGAGTTGGAAGCAATTATGGTTCGGTGGCAGTTTTCGTGCTTGTGCTTGTAGGAAGACCAAGATACGTGGGCAGTAATAACGAATAACAGTGTAAGAAACCTGCATTTTAAACACAACATGTACCTGTGAAAGAAATTTGGAATGGACTCAACGACGGTGGTTTCTTTGCGATTTTAACAAAACAAGCTATTGTTTCCAAAAATGCAAGGTGAAGCTTTTACCTTGTTCAGTAGCTATTTTAAGAATTGTCAGACATATCAGAATATTTTAGATGTTTGCACCTGCGCAACTTCCTTTTTGTGGTTGGTTGCTATTCAGTCAGTCGTTTTGAAATAATTATGATGACCAAAGAAAACCCACTTTGTTGTGAAGTAATTACTGTTGAATTAATTTGTAATCAGAGGGATTTTTCGCTTAATGAACTAATCAAAACTTTTTCTGTCCGTTTTTGTATTTAGATTTTGTATTTCACGCTGTTTCATCATGTTTATTCTACAATTATGGTGCTATTTTTATTCTGTGGGGTGCTCTAAGGTGCTTTGGAGATCTAATCAGCGCAAGACGAGAGAGAATTTCTTCTGCGTCAAAAGCAATAATGCAGTTCTAGTTAACGGAATAAAAGGTGAGACGATCTGTAATCTTTTGCATTCGTTAGCTTTAAATAACGAAAATAAGACAGTCAGGACGGGTAAGATTTTCTCTTTGACGGGATTTTTTTTATTCTTGTAAATGCGACGAAGAAATTGCTTTCACGAACTCATCGTGCGTGAGGTCCCGTAAAAATTGTAGCCGCGTCTACTTAACAAGCGAATGAGTACTCCTCATTCTCGGCTAGCTAACTAATCGGCCGATTTAATTTACGAGACATCTAGGATATGATGAGCCCCCTCCACGTTCTTCAACGCAATCTGGGTAATAGAGAGGCAACACGACAAAAGCAGTGAGTGAGTGACTCAGTGAGCTTTGATGTGTTTTAGTTTGCGCTTGTATCTATTTATGCAACTCCACAAAACTTTGTCGTGTTTTGACGCGAAATATATTGTTTGTAAGGTACTTTATCCGCATTCCTTGTCTTCTGATAAACCAGGGCCACGACCGCTGTAATTGAGATTTTAAAAATACGTACAACTCATCTAATTAAAGATGCAGATGACCAACCATTAGACCAGTTATGAAAGAATGGTATTTTTACTCGCACTGGGCTCACTGCATTTTATGGCAAAGAAATGGAATACAACATTTTATTATTTATCTTAAATTCAAGCAAAGTTAGGGATTCTAAAATATCACACACTTACTATAATTTTTGTTTCCGTGGTCCCATCGAAGATAGGGCTACAAAGACTCACAAACCACAAAAGAGACGACATGTATGTACATATATATTACAGCCAGCTTTATTAACAGTATATCGATAGATGAAGTTATCATTTTAGCCATTAATAAAGAACATGAAAGCCTTTATTTACTTTTGCTCACAATTTATTTGAAGACAGTATTGGTTAACATTTACAATACCTGACGGTAATCTAGCGTTCTGTACATTGGGTCTCCGATTTTCACATGCTAGAAGAAGTTTGTTTTCAGCATTAAAAGGACGTTCTTTTTTCTCGCTGAGATCTATTATGCACATATTTCCTTACTTCGCTATAATCAAATGAATAAAGAAGTAAGCAGCAACTTCTAATAGTTGGGAGAACTAAGCGTATATTAATTCTACTCATGCTTTAGAGCTTCTTACATTTATTATTCCCTCGACCTACCACACAGATGCTTTACACCCATTGGCTGCAAATCAAGTATGTTTGATACCATTAAGACCAACAGTAATATTAGCACGTTATCCAGCACATCTAGGCTTTGCAGATTTTTCGGTGGCAAGAAGAGATTTCATCTATTATTGTGTTTTTTTTAACCTCAGAACTCAGATAATGGGTCAGTTTGACCTCCTTAACAGTCGTGAAATCATGCATACTAAAGCTTCTACGGTTCTCTACAATAACCCCGTTCAATGGTGGCGGCACTTTGTAGTAAGAAAAAGAGCTTTTTGTCTACTGATAGATACCTTAAATCAGAATCCCGACAATAATCAAAGAGAAGGAATCGAAAATACAAGAAGAATCACTTTCAGCTGGCAAGATGTTTGCGTAACCTGGACGTTGATCATCAATTAGTTCTCTTTCTATGTACTTTTTTAAGCCAAATTTTTCAAAATCGGGCGTATTCGTTGGGGACTTCAACAATTCAGGCTTACTTAAATTTCGTAAACCTGTCGTATGCTTAAAAATTTTACAGTTATGTTCTCAAGTTAAATATTTTGTCAAAAAGATGTTATAGCACTAATTAAGATATCTGTAATTAATTACATATAATAACATTTAGGCGAAACGCCGTTGCTGTAAGTATAATGAATGCAACGGCTGCAGATATTACGAAAACAAGTTTAGAGAAGTTTTGAGTAGCAAAAAGTAGACTGAAATTGCCTAAACTTGAGCCGTGCCGTTCTTCAACAACGTATCGAAATAACCGCGCGCACAGCACCCCCAAACACTGTTAGTTCGAGATCATACTAACAATGCAACTCCAAATGAGAAATCCCACAACAGTAGACCTCATCCCACTGGCTGTACCAGAAATAACGTCCAGGTCAACGCTTTTTGCTGGATCAAACACTGGTATTTCCTTTTGTGTCTTGGGGCCCTCTTGTTTTGATGGGATGTTGGGAACCGTCTTCTTTGTCTTCTTTGTCGGTCCCGTAGACTTTGGTTGAGTGGTGTTTACTGTTGTGTTAAGACTGGTGTTGATAGTGGCGTTATCTTCGGTGATGGAGATGCCAGTTGATGAAGTTGATGGTTGCGTTGGTGTTATCTCAGTAGATCTCGCAGAGTTAACTGCTTTCACTAAAGTGAATTTGGGAAATAAGTGCATTAAAAACTGAAAAGGTATATACGCTTTGAATTGCAGAGGGTGTTGACATAAGCCCTGCATTTTAAAGTGATTTATAATAAAACGTTACTGGATGGTCTAATTAACAATTAGATCATTCGCTTGAGATTTCTATTTAAACAATAGAGTGCTTCTGTCGAGGAACTATCGGGTGATAGTTGCCCCGCGGAAATTTGATGTTCTTAATACAAATATTTGCCAGAGAAGCGAAGCTTCGAGGACAAATATACTAGTTTTAAGAACATCAAATTTCCAAGGGGCACCTATCAGACCGATAGTTCCGAGACATAAACTGTCTATTGTCTTTATTGCTCACCACTAAATTTTCTTCCCTGATGAAAGCCGTGACAGCCAGATGTAAAATTTGATAAAAGAAAACAGACAAAAACCCACTTAATACAATTTCAACTGTTTATTTTCTACAAACCCGTTTGTTTACAGAAAATTTTTCACGGACGAGTTCTATACATCCGGGTATTTTCCGCGGACGGCCGCTATGGTCTGGTAGTGTCTCTCCGCGGACGAACATTATTGCACCACGTGATCAAGTTAAGCCAATAAGAATCGGAGAAAATTTAGTGGTGAACTATACGAGGTGATAGTTGATGAGGCTGAAGGCCGAATCAATTATCAGCGAATAATCTAATTGTTGACGAAAAGGTTCTTGTTATTCATCGTGGTAGATGCAATAATAAAGTGTATTATCGTTTGTCTCACGATGTAGTCACTTGAGATGTAGATCGCGACGTTTCGACTGCTTACTGCTAGTCTTCTTCAGGCGATAAGGTCGACTGATTGCACGGTATCATTTATATCACAAAGGTCGGCTGTGATTGGTGCATTTCGTTCCTCCTATTGTTCCATTATTCCGGCGAGTAGCTGTTCCCTCAGTGGTCCGCTGTTGTACCGTTCTCCTGTTGTTGTGTTTCTTGATCGTGGGTATCCATGCTTCAGGAATTTCAATTCCACTATCCCTGTTGATGTTGTTAGGGTGAAGTCTTATGTGAATAGCTTCCTTGACCCTACGTGTGTACCAGTGAGGATCTCGATCAATAAACTTGACCTCATTCCAGATAGGATAGTGGCCGGTCTCGTGGGTGTGTTCAGAAACGGCGGAGGTCTGGGTTCGGGCGAGTCGTATATCCCTGTCGTGTTCTTTGATCCTCTCCTGCATAGATCTCCCTGTTTCCCCGATGTAGACTTTGCCGCACTCACAGGGAATCCTGTAGACAACACCATCTTGTTTAGCCGGGTTGACGGTGTCCTTTGGTCGCACTAAGTGTGACCGAAGTGTCGTGTCGGACTTAAAGACGGTGCGAATGCCTTGTTGTTCTAGGCAGCGGCGGAGAGACTCCGAAACTCCTTGGACATAAGGTAAAACGGCGTTGGATTTAAATTCCGCGACAGGCTCTCTTCTTGGGGTTGTTCGTGCCTTTGTGATCTTCTGTACAAAAGAGGAGGGATATCCGTTAGAAACAAGTACAGATGACAGATGTTTCTTCTCTCAAGCGATTACTGATGGTTTGGTCACGAGACGTTTAGCCCGGTCGTACAGAAACTTCACAATACCGCGCTTTACTGAACGAGGGTGGTGTGAATCATACGCTAGGTACTGATCAGTATGTGTTGGTTTCCTGTAGACACTGGTGGTAAGGCGGCCATCAGGTTCTCTGTAAACTGACGTGTCAAGAAAGGCGATCTTGTTGTTGTTCTCGATCTCCATGGTGAAACGGATTGATGGTTGTTGACTGTTCAGGTGTTGCAGGAAGACGTCAACTCTATCCCGATCCAGGATGGTGAAAGTATCATCTACGTAGCGTTTCCAGATCTTAGGCTTGCAAGATGCGGACTCTATTGCTTGTTCTTCAAATATCTCCATGTAGAGATTAGCAATAACCGCGGATACAGGGCTCCCCATGGCTGTGCCGTCTCGTTGTTCGTAAATCGATCCGTTGTACTGGAAGTACGTAGATCTTAATACGAAATTCGAGAGGTCCGCGATTTGAACTGGTGTAAGTGTCGTGCGGTCAGCCAGGTCTGCGTCGTTCTCCATTTTTTGTAGCGCGGCTTGTACGGCGCCCTCGATCGGTACGTTGGTAAACAGTGACTCTACGTCGAAAGACACCATGATCTCGTGGTCCTGGATCTCTTCACTGGCGATGGTGGAGGCGAAGTCAGTCGAGTTCTTCACTGTGAAGTTCGAGTTACCTGCAAGACGAGATAATACGTTAGCCAAGAAAGCAGACGGGTCGTATGCAAAGGTGTTGACACACGACACAATTGGCCTAAGCGGTGTGTCGGCCTTGTGGATCTTCGGCAAACCATAGATCCTAGGTGGTTGTTTGTGTCGAGGTCTGATCTTATTATAAACCGCCTCTGATATGTGTCCACTCCGTTTCAGGGTTAGCAGCTTCTCAGATAGCTTCCGGGTCAAGCGGTCTGTCGGATCTTTGTTGAGCAGCTGGTACGGTCCGGAATCAATTAGCGCTGACATTTTTGCGTGGTATGTGTCAGCGTCCAGGATTACGCTAGCGCGTCCTTTGTCGGCCGGAAGGACCATGATTGAGTTGTCCTCTTTTAAGCTTTTAAGAGCCTCCTGCTGTTCCTTCGTGATGTTGGGCGTGGGTGGTTGTGCCTGTTGAAGGATGGTGTTGACGGATCTCCTGACTGTGTCTGCTCGCTCCGCATCTAGTGGCCTGACTGCTGACTCAATGTTGGCGATGATCTCGGTGGCTGGGACGCTCGTAGGAGTCACGGCGAAATTTAGACCTTTCTTCAGTAGGGACACCTCAGCTTCGTTAAGGGTCCTGGATGACAAGTTGATAACCCACTTTGTTTTGTCAACAAAAGTTGTAGGAGAAACAGAAGACTGTTTCTCTCGCAAAAGTTTCTCAAACTTGCGCTGTTGACGTTCTTTGGTGGTATTAAAGACTCGCTGGGTAGTGGATTTAACCTTGGCGAGTACCTCTGCAGCGTCATCCGCAGAAAGAGCAGATGTTATGCTCTGTGCTGTTGATTCGGCTTCTTTCCTCATATCTGCCTTGGCTCTCTGCGTCAGTCTGATTCTTTCCCTCAGGAATCTCATGGATGCTAGTTCAGCGACTGTGCGTGCGCCTCTGGTGGGAACTGGCGGCCGAACTTGCAGATCTCTTGGAACAATGTGGTTCTTAATACACCTTGTGAGAAAGGTGAGATGGTTGGTATAGCGTGCGAGCTTGCGAGAGCAACGCTCATGTCGACGAATCAACCTTAGAGCTGTGCGCCCATATTTCTGGTCAATGTCGACGAAAAGGTTCTTGTTATTCAAAGTGGGTTATCAACTTGTCATCCAGGACCCTTAACGAAGCTGAGGTGTCCCTACTGAAGAAAGGTCTAAATTTCGCCGTGACTCCTACGAGCGTCCCAGCCACCGAGATCATCGCCAACATTGAGTCAGCAGTCAGGCCACTAGATGCGGAGCGAGCAGACACAGTCAGGAGATCCGTCAACACCATCCTTCAACAGGCACAACCACCCACGCCCAACATCACGAAGGAACAGCAGGAGGCTCTTAAAAGCTTAAAAGAGGACAACTCAATCATGGTCCTTCCGGCCGACAAAGGACGCGCTAGCGTAATCCTGGACGCTGACACATACCACGCAAAAATGTCAGCGCTAATTGATTCCGGACCGTACCAGCTGCTCAACAAAGATCCGACAGACCGCTTGACCCGGAAGCTATCTGAGAAGCTGCTAACCCTGAAACGGAGTGGACACATATCAGAGGCGGTTTATAATAAGATCAGACCTCGACACAAACAACCACCTAGGATCTATGGTTTGCCGAAGATCCACAAGGCCGACACACCGCTTAGGCCAATTGTGTCGTGTGTCAACACCTTTGCATACGACCCGTCTGCTTTCTTGGCTAACGTATTATCTCGTCTTGCAGGTAACTCGAACTTCACAGTGAAGAACTCGACTGACTTCGCCTCCACCATCGCCAGTGAAGAGATCCAGGACCACGAGATCATGGTGTCTTTCGACGTAGAGTCACTGTTTACCAACGTACCGATCGAGGGCGCCGTACAAGCCGCGCTACAAAAAATGGAGAACGACGCAGACCTGGCTGACCGCACGACACTTACACCAGTTCAAATCGCGGACCTCTCGAATTTCGTATTAAGATCTACGTACTTCCAGTACAACGGATCGATTTACGAACAACGAGACGGCACAGCCATGGGGAGCCCTGTATCCGCGGTTATTGCTAATCTCTACATGGAGATATTTGAAGAACAAGCAATAGAGTCCGCATCTTGCAAGCCTAAGATCTGGAAACGCTACGTAGATGATACTTTCACCATCCTGGATCGGGATAGAGTTGACGTCTTCCTGCAACACCTGAACAGTCAACAACCATCAATCCGTTTCACCATGGAGATCGAGAACAACAACAAGATCGCCTTTCTTGACACGTCAGTTTACAGAGAACCTGATGGCCGCCTTACCACCAGTGTCTACAGGAAACCAACACATACTGATCAGTACCTAGCGTATGATTCACACCACCCTCGTTCAGTAAAGCGCGGTATTGTGAAGTTTCTGTACGACCGGGCTAAACGTCTCGTGACCAAACCATCAGTAATCGCTTGAGAGAAGAAACATCTGTCATCTGTACTTGTTTCTAACGGATATCCCTCCTCTTTTGTACAGAAGATCACAAAGGCACGAACAACCCCAAGAAGAGAGCCTGTCGCGGAATTTAAATCCAACGCCGTTTTACCTTATGTCCAAGGAGTTTCGGAGTCTCTCCGCCGCTGCCTAGAACAACAAGGCATTCGCACAGTCTTTAAGTCCGACACGACACTTCGGTCACACTTAGTGCGACCAAAGGACACCGTCAACCCGGCTAAACAAGATGGTGTTGTCTACAGGATTCCCTGTGAGTGCGGCAAAGTCTACATCGGGGAAACAGGGAGATCTATGCAGGAGAGGATCAAAGAACACGACAGGGATATACGACTCGCCCGAACCCAGACCTCCGCTGTTTCTGAACACACCCACGAGACCGGCCACTATCCTATCTGGAATGAGGTCAAGTTTATTGATCGAGATCCTCACTGGTACACACGTAGGGTCAAGGAAGCTATTCACATAAGACTTCACCCTAACAACATCAACAGGGATAGTGGAATTGAAATTCCTGAAGCATGGATACCCACGATCAAGAAACACAACAACAGGAGAACGGTACAACAGCGGACCACTGAGGGAACAGCTACTCGCCGGAATAATGGAACAATAGGAGGAACGAAATGCACCAATCACAGCCGACCTTTGTGATATAAATGATACCGTGCAATCAGTCGACCTTATCGCCTGAAGAAGACTAGCAGTAAGCAGTCGAAACGTCGCGATCTACATCTCAAGTGACTACATCGTGAGACAAACGATAATACACTTTATTAATCTAATTGCTTTAGTAGAATTCTAACCAAAATTAACGCTAATAGCGGTTTCTAATTATTTTGCTAGGCATTAATAAGCTTTGCCCTTTAACAAAATCGCGCGGATTTAATTTTCATTGGAAATTTGCAGTAATTACGCGCGCACCTGTTTTCTTTGTATAATTTCAAGTTTTTAAAGTCAAGAAACCGTTTAATGTCGTTCTTTTAGTCTTCTCAGGAATGGCTGATTGTTTACGAGTAGTTCAGCCAATCAGATTGCAGCATTTCATTAGCATACTAGTAGAATTCTACCAAATCTAAATAGGAGAAAATTTTGAACTTGGTTCGGAAACAAACACGATAACATGAGATAATTTTAAAGCCAAAGGAGTTCTAAACAAATAGCTCCTGAAAGAAATGAACAAAAAGAAATTAGAATGAAGCGAAACAAAATGGAATTCGGATGGAATAAGGAGAATCGAATTACTCCTGTGTAGAAGTAACTTAATGAAAAAAATGCATAAACGCATCAAAATGAAGTTCAACAAGAGGATGGCACACCGCCTCTCATCATCTTTTGCTCAAACCAGCCAGAAGCAATTTAAGCTTGCAGTGTTCTTAGGCTGTCTGTTCCTGAGATAGCCATAAAAGAGAATATGCTATGTATTCTTTCTTCGTCATACAGCTTCATATCATGCTATATTCTGTTTGCGATGTTACTTCTATTTACCACCTAGTAAGAACTTTGCCAAGTCTCTCCCTGAAAAAGGGAACTTACCACATGCGTAAATGACGTTAAGATAGATTGACGTATCCGTCTGCTTGTTTAACCCCAGACAAGGATCACCAAATATGGAACGCAATGCCGAGATGTAACATTGTGGTTTGTTATCACACCTCGTCTTTACTATTTCTGTTTTTTCTAACAGTCTGCATAACTGATTTGATTCTTCGCTTTTTCCACAGATGAGAGCGGCGGACTCGCCGAAGTCTGCCGCTTGAATCTCAAGAACAGTTGTTGGGCTGCAGACCAAGTGTATAACGTTACGCTCACAGACGTACTTCGAGTGGACCAGTCTAGGATCTGGAAATGAACTTTCATTTTTATATGGTACTTAGAAAAGTTTTTTGGTTCAAACAGCCCCATGGCGCAATTTCTGAGCTGACTTTCACTTGTGTTTCAAGGTGAGCACATCAGCAATACCTTTTATTTGAAAATGAACTTGAATTAAAAAGGAAACAAAATTGCGGTGATGTGCAGTTTAATGCTAAGCCCGTTTGGAAACAGCTAAAAGGTAACTCAGAAACAGTCCATTCCTGTGAGAACAATACCACAGAATAATCATTAACTTACTGTCTGCTCCTTTGTTATTAATTTATTAGTTACTCATTTATTCATTCATTCATTCATGTGTTCCTTCTTTTATTTCTTAATTTGTTTATTCACTCATGTATGACGCCTTTGGAATACGTAGCCATACTGAAACACGCACGCCACAATAAACGGCCCAAAGAGCAACATGGGAATTCAATCAATCAATCAATCAATCAACCTACCAACTAAACAAACAAACAATCAATCAGTCAGTCAGTCATTAATCAGTCAAACAATCAATATATCAAACAATCAAGCAAATTCCGGATACTATAATGTGAACTAACACTTATTGAGGTAGAGGTTTAAAGAAATAATCTGCCAGTTTCAAGATAGATTACTGTTATTAGAAAACGAAATATTGCTTAACATCGTCTAAAATGTGCTGTACCTGTTCATTCTAGTCCTTGTTAAAACGTTTACTTACGAAAAGTCTTCCAATAAGACACTGGACGAGAGAAACTGCGAATACCTCTTTCAAATGTTTAAAACCCAACTTTCTTATTATTTCCAAGGTTTCCATACTCCAAATTTCCGAGTGTTACATTACAGTAAAAGATAGTAATTAATCCCCCAAACTGGCTTCAGTTTAAAGAGATAAAAACACCGGCTATTCAAATACATTAGCTAATTTCAATTGTTAACTGTTTAAGCTGCGCACAGGGTGTACCATTCTACTGGAAACAGTTTTTTATTGAAACAATTTTCTCTAACAGTCATATTTAAATCTGGCATGTCAGTCAAAATTCAGTTATCGTGTCAGTCGTGAGGACCATCTCTCTGCCGGGCCTATTTTGCACCAATGCATGACGTAATTAAGTAGCCCAAGCTCTCATTGAGGTCTCAGTAGTTTGAAGAAGGGTACGCAGGCTGAAACTGCGTATGGATAAATTTATTCACGAGAGCGGTTACAAAACAATATATGAAATCTTAATAGTCTAAGGTTCCTCGGAGGAGGTAAAGCGAAACAACAAACACTTCATTAAATGTTCTATAATATGATGGAATAACAACAATCTGATTATGAACGGAAAGTTGAAGAGTATTAACTAGCGACGTACAATTGCGATGATGTTGAGGACAAAAATATATAGAATTAGTCTACGTCTAATCCTCGGAAAATCTCCCTCATTTTGCGTTTGGCATGCATCGTTCTTTGCATCAGACCCAAACAATGTATTCCGTGACCATCAAGACCATTAAGCCCCAATGTGAACAAAACAACGCTCGAACAAACTACACTAACCTCCGGGAGAAATTTCTCGACTTAAGACTTTCCAAATCGACCTTACATAGCATTATTATAGCATCGTTGGGTAAAAGAGTGGGAAATCTGTGCTGCGACGTGAAAAAAGTTTAAAAATAACAGAGCATCAGGACATCATTGCATCCCTAGCTCTGGGTTACATAACAACGAGCTATTTGATTTTTTTAGTAAGCCACATGTCACGGTATAAGCATTTTACTACTTGTCTACTCGGCAACCACAAAAGGATTTTGCTCTTCCAAACACTTTAAAAATAATGTGCTTAATCTCTTTTGTGGTACACAGCTTTAAACTTAACCGTTAAATTAGTTTATTGTTTTGACTGAGGTATAACGCTGTAATTACGCTCTCTTTCTAAGGATTTGAAGAAAAAAAGTTTTCTCTTTTGTTTATAATGATATATTGGTTTGTGCAGTAATAAGTATTTTTGGGTAGTGTAAAAACCTTGCCTTAAAAAAACTTCCCGGTATCATCAAAAATTAATAGGATTCGAAGTTTTGTCGTCATTTAGCTTTGATAAAGTTTTAGCACTGATTTACACCTAACCATCTTCCATCCTAAGAAAATCTCCTAGATTTAACCATGGTATTTATTTTATCAGTAAGATCCTATCCTTAAGTAAGAAACTGCTAGGAGCCTTTTGAACAAGTTTTTTGAACAAGTCCTGAATAAAATTTTGAAGCTCATTCTGCAGATTGAGCGGCTCATTAAGTTGTTGAAATATTTCGTCGGTAAGATTAAAGGAAAGACATATTGTCAACTTTATAAGGTACATGTAGCGTCGGAGTAAAACACATCAGATAATATTACAATGAAATGTCTGTCTATCCGAAATCAAAACAAGGTTATTGACACATCAAAGGAAAATGAATTTGAAAAATGACACTCTCCCTGTTACCAATAAATATATCTTTTCAAGGATTTTGAGGGGAAAAAGTAACTGGTTACATCTATCAGCGCTGCAACTGAATTTTCTTTGATCGATTTATTAACCACGATCTAAAACATCGAGCTGCAATTTTGTAGGAACAAAGTCCAATACAACCGCTTTCTCCTAAATTTGCTTGGTGTAAATATTTACAATTCCTTATCTAACATGAAAAGACTTTAAAGAAATTCTCAAGGCGTCACAGATAACACACGATTTTGAGCATTCTTATAGAACTTTATCAGGTGAAACGATTAACAGTACCTCAGTGGTTCTAATATCGGGTATTTTATCTCTTCAATGATTCGCACAACATCGAACATACCTGCTCTCGAAGCACGAATTCCACCGACGGTAAACGTAACGGTTATCAAGAAAATCCAACTGCAACGTCGCCAGTCAAACATAATTTTTTGGCAGTGGTTATCGGACGTAGTCTCGCTGTGGAGCAGAAATTTCTTTTAGTCACGTTTTGCCTCTACCGCGTTTAAATTTGCGCAAAAGCAACCGAGCTGGCAAGAAACGGATGGCACCGAATCCAAAGTCGCATTACTGTTCTTATTAGCATCCCTTCATGCGTTTTTCCGGTCATGAAATTCAAATTGACGCATCCAATTAACTCTTTATGAATTATATATTAAAATCGGTGGCAGTCTTAAATCTGTGTCAACAATTTAGACTTTTCTGCGACAGCAGACAAAGAAATTTGTCGTCATCTGCCAAAATTAATCCCTAAAAAGTGATCTTTCCTTCCTATCGAGTTTATTCGAAGGATTATTGTTCATTCTTCGGTAACTTTTGGACTGTCAATCGCCTCCGTGCAATGATTTTGCATTTTCATGGAATGACAGTACTACAGCTGGGAATTTTAGCGGACACTGTACATTTTAGCTCCGTCTCTAATTCACTCCGCGGCGAATAAAAGTTCTACCTTCTTATCAACTTGCACCTTTCAAGAATATTGCAAATCTGAATCTTAAGCCGGAATTCAAAACAAAACACGTATTAGAACGGAAGTTGAGTGTTCTAAACTATACTTTAATTCAAAGTTTACCACGTCTACAAGAGACATTCTGGAAGCTGACAGCCTTCAGTTATCTTAATCCAAGCTTAAATTGGATTTGAATGTTTAATAAAGGATCTTAATTCCTTTATAGTTATTTTGTACGGAGTTTTACATGGGGTTGACCTCTTAACTTTTCTTTCAAGATACCTTCTGTAGTTCTTGACCTTTATTGGTGTATATTATATCCATGTTTTGTATTATTTCTCTTTTTTTTTTTGTATCTTGAATAAAACATGTATGTTTATAGGTCCAACCAAGAACCGAGTGTTGGGTGTATGCTTCCCAAGAAAATAGCTTTAACTGCTTGAGAACGGACTGTAAGCAATTTATTCTCAGTTCTAAGTGTTACTTTGAGATTTCCGCGAAATTAAAATGGATGGATTTTGAATAAATTATTATAAAGACACTAAACTATATGGAGACTTTCCAAAGTTCCGTCGATTTTGAGATCAAAACAAAGACTAACAAATTGACGACATACAATCCGTGGAGAGATCTCGCCTAAGAGTTACATATCGCGACACAGGCGCTAATTTGATGAAAACAAAATTGAGTTTTACCATAAACAAGTGTCTTCGTGTTCATTCAATAAATCCTAAACAATCATAAACTCCATTAACTGGATTATGCTCCACCAATCGAGAACCACGCTGTTGCCCTTGTTGTTACATTTTTTTGTATTTATATTTTAATTTTTCTTCTTAATACAAACTGATTTTGGTCAAGCGTACAAAACATAAACAACCTTCGTGAGAAAGACACCAGATGCTGTTGTTTTGTTGATTCTAAGTTGACTTGAAGCGTTGTTTTAATGTCACACAGCATCCCGGTAACCTTATCACAGTAAGTGCCATTTAAAGAGCGTCCTTGTGCGGTTAATAAGGAACCCTATGTAACTTATAATACCATTATGAAAACCTCTCCCAGAAATATGCAAGAACTTGCACGCTATCTTTCTTTCTCCATAAGCGCGTATTCAAGACTTCATAACATAGTCGTCCATAACTTATAACAATCAACATCGGACATTCGGGTAATTCAAGGCTAATAAATGCCATGATTGCTGTTGAATAGTCACTCAAAATGTTCCTTGCCCAACAAGTTCAACAACTTGAACTTTTTAAGGGTTATCGTTAGCTGTAATACGTTTTTAAACTCTTACTGTTAACTATGAAGGTGTGTGTTTATTATAACCCTGTGTAAATTAGTAAAGGATTTCACCTTTCCAGTAATTGTCTATTTTTTTACACTTGGTTTGTTAAACACATATTGGCAACGAACGGACTGTTGAATTTGACAGAAACGTAAGAAAACCTTGTGACTGTGAGATCGAGTTTGTTGGTATAATTATGTATTTTTTTATCATAATGTTTATAATGTTTGCATTTGCACACATGTCAACATGTGTACTCTTAAAAAGTATCCAATACCAATTAAATGTTAAGCCTGGTTTCATTTAATACACGAACACAAGTGCAAACGGAAGCATGACGGTAGTGAAGACGCCCACAACACAAGCATACGCACGTCAGCATGCGCGGGATAATTGCCTCATCTTCGGCTCCATGCCTCCTCGATACAGTAAAACAAGATGGCGGACTACCGCTTCCGCTTATAGTTATCTTATAGAAGAGCGTTCTCACTTGACACAAACACAAGTACAAGCACAAGAATAACAAAACTTTTTGTTCTGCTTGTGCTTGTGTTATCCATGTACTCACTACCGTGTGCTTGTGTTGTGCTGTGGCCGTCCTCACTGCCGTGATGCTCATGCTTATGCTTATGTCTTAGTGAAAACCCGGCTTCAAGCTGGTAACAGTTATTGCACGCTGACGACAGTTTGTCTATTGGTATTTTTTCTAAGTCAAACAGCAATTTTTTTCATGGATGTTGACACTTTTAAAACATAATTCCTATTTTTCTTTTCCTAAAATATGGAAAACGCTAATAATTCTTCGGGTGATGCTGAAGATTATTCCTGTTAGCCACAAAATTTTGAACTCAAGTTTTTCGCCGGGCCTCCACCTTTCGAAAAACCTTACATGTAGTATCTTTGGGAAAAAGAGCGAGAAATCTGTGCTGCAACATCGTGGAAAAAGTAGAGAGAGCATTGGTACATTATTTTGGGTTGCATAACAGCATATTTTTTAGTAAGCCACATGTCACAACACAAGCATTTTATTACTTGCCTGATCAGTGACTATGGTAAGCGAGCTAGGATAACGAAGGACACCACTCTCTATCAGAGTACAGTTCTTGATCTACTATTAAAAAACGAACTTATCCAAACAATAATCATAGCCATAGGCGTAGCTGAACACAGAGACATAAAAGAAAAAAGGAGAGGTCCTTGAGATGAACGCTGAAAAGGCAATCCAGGTTTTGAATTACACTTTGGTGAATTTTAAACATCTTTACTTTAACATAGGTGAAAGCAGTAATCCGTTACTGCGCTGATAAGAAAAACGACTACTTCCAGGGATTTGTGCTTTACCTCACTACCTATTTCTCGCTGCAATGAAAACTAAGTATTTTCCATAACAGTGCTACATCGCGGCTTCGTTTAGAATTATAAAATTTAGAGTACGTCGCTATACTTGCGAAAACGTTATATTCAAGGCATCCTCGCAAAATAACTTCTATTTGTTTCGAATTGTAAACTATTTTAAAACTGATCTCAAACAATAAAATTAAGAAAAATAATTGTTAAAGACTAATTTTTTATCAACTTTCTGTTCCCATCGCCAGAATTTAAAGCAGAGTCATTTGCATAATCTACAGTTTCTACCTCAAGGCAACACTTGGCCGAAAATTTAGGCTTTAACAAAGTTCCCGTGAGATTAATTTTAGCTTTTTAGATAAGCGTCAAAATATTTTTCAGCTTTCTATTTATCTAGTTTTTATTCATTCTTTAAAATATATTTTGTAATTTTCCCGCCAGAAGGATTTTAGTCAGTCAGAGCAATATTTTTTTTAGATTCAAACAAATTGTAATTCCTTGAGGATACTTATGAACAAATGTAGACACTATTTCTGCTCATCCTTACTGTGCGCGAAAATCATATAGTGGTGCCACGCCAGGTCATGAAACAAGCGTGAGCATCAAGGAATAAATATAAACAAGTAAAGAGCCTGTGCCGCAAGGCATGGGAAACTGAAGATTGCCCTCGGAACTGAGCTGAGTTACCGAGGTACCATCAATCTCTTCGGATAAGTTACAGCTTCTGGGACGCCGTCGTTTCCATACATTTGTTGTGTTTGATACTTGTATTGTCGTGGTTTCGCCAGCGTAGGTCCCCCTACTCGCATCCGTGGACACTTCTACCGTGGCACTGGTTAAGGTAGAACTGGGGAGCGTTGACAAGGAAGTAGTTGAGATTTCCGTGGTAGATGGTTCTGCTGTTGAGTGAGTTGGCTTGTAAGGCGACCCGGAAGGTTTGGGGGCTGAAAGTTATGTTTTGTACAAAAATATAAGTTTCCAAGTTACAAAAATTTTGCTTCTTTAGCTAGAACATCCGACTTTTTCGGAAATAATCAACCTTGTTAAGTATTTTACTGCCTGTGGTTTCGCGTATAAAAACAACGTGAACTTCATAAAGCAACTCACATTTCTACGGTTAATTAAATTGTGCTGTCTCCCACTTTCGAATGCGCAGCAAATTTTTTTAAGTTATCTGCGCGTCTACTTAATGCCCATATTTAAGGTCATACTCCCTCTTAACAACTAGCCCCTTGGGAAACAGTTATGTTTTTGTTTTCCCAAGAATCCACTCCGCTTCGTCTCGTAAAATATGAAAATTTTAGTGAAAACAAAACTGACGGATTCCCAATGGAACAGTAATTCAGTGTTTTGTTACATAGCTAGAGTTTAGTGTAAAGTAATTAGGCAAGAATTACCTTCGAGTCAAAGTAACCTCTTGTTAGTAAGAGAGCTGGTGACTATTGCAAAATTTTCACCCGCAGGGTGACGTTCAGATTTAGCCATTGAAACATAACCATAATGCAACCAATAAGGACGCATGTTAAAAGAAACTAAACTCCTGCTATAAAATAATTATGTTATCTTATATCATCTTCTTGACTTTGGTTCAGCTTAAAAGCGTAGACTTTGCATATAGAGGGAACACATACTAACTTACAGTATATGCAGTCATAGAATATCCCAATGCGTATCCTAATGTTCAGGTCTCGGCAGGGAAGATCCATGCCTTCGTAAACTCCATGTGACAAGTGGACTTTGCACTTCCGCTTGCCATCGCATATTTTTCCGAGAATGGATGTCAGTTTTTGTTCGTCACGTTCTGAGGCGAAGCACTTACTTCTGTTTCGGCTGGGTTGATTGTCGCAGTAATCTTCATTTTCCTCTTTAAATTCCACATTCATGATGTTGATTATACCTGGATAGTTCTCACATTTAGAGAAATTTCCCGTAGCGTTCTCGCAGATTAATACTAACAAAGAAGAATAAATTCAGGTATAAGTACGGATTGTTTTGATATCAGGTGTTGTCATTATTCAAGAAAAGTTAATCTCCTACAATTGTACCCCAGAAGATCAAAGTGTGCTCTTAATTACCGAATGACAAAGTTAAAATATATTTAATCCAGAACCAGTAGCTTTGCCAGAAGACGTGCAGTTAATTTTTTCTAATTTTCCATACATTTGCTTGTAATTTTTTTTTCGCGCGAACCGCGCCACTCAGCCAAATTTACTGACAAATGTATGGAAAATTAGAAAAATTAGCCGAGCGTCTTCTAGCCGAGCTAAATCCTTCAAACTTGGCGAATAAGATCTTCTACCTAGTATTTTAACTTTGAAATTCACAAATTGTGTAAAATTCAAGTTTGGAAAAAGTTATTTGACAACGGATTCCCATACAAACACTGTAATTTCTGACCGCTTTGCCTACTCGTCAAGATGGCATCGAAAACCGTGATAAGGTATATCAACAACAAATTGATTGATTAATTGAATGACAGACTGACTGATTGATTGATTGATTGATTGATTTAAAAGCTCGTTATATTTTGTCCCTTCCATGAAGAAACATTTTATCAGGAACAAAAAAAACTTGCCTTCCTATACAATCTTATTGTACTCGTCGTCATGAAAACCTAAAACGGGCGCTGTTAAATAATATTACCTTAATAGATTTTTTCTTAAGTAAACTGAAAAAATACATATATATTACCTTACTAGATACCTCTTTTGATGATAAAAATTTAAAATAGGGTGCTTGATTGACATTTGTTTTTTTGCAATACTTCTGGACAATATTAACTGACAGTTGAATATCCCTGCCAAAAAAGTTCCTTTTGATCATACTCGCTAGAGTCTATGCTACATGACAGCTAAAGTAAATTAAAAAACGTCGACTTTTTATTCCATACGTTATTTCGTGTGTACCGTGTAGAATTCAAGGAATGCTTTTTGGTAAAGAATTCAACACGGGAAATACATCTCGTATAAATGCTAAAACGTTCAGCGAGCCAGACTGGGAGAATACTTTGGTAAAATTACATGAAAGTTAAAGTAGATAATTGTCATTTCTCATTGTTCACTATATTTGTTGTGGGAAAATCAAGTAATAAAATATGTTTGAAACTGATAAGATCCAATTCTCTCTTGCGGACTATTACTCTTAAAAAATAAACTCAAAAAAGCCGATTCCAAGTCAAGAAAAATATACAATCCATGCTTCAATCGCGATTTTACGAATTTTCAAGAACATTCAATAGCGACAATATAGTGCTCTTCATGTATAGAAATACCATACCAATAGTGAACTACCTGAAAACTACGAAGAAATTCGCTCTGTTTAAGAAGGATATTTAAAGTCTTACGATGATTTGGGGAGTTCGGCCTCTTAGCAAGCATTACATTCACTGACGTCAGAACAAGAATGACCAGGAGAGTGCCACCAGCAGCCATGGTTGTTTAGCCAATGCAACACTGAGTTGTACTTTCCACTTCAAATTATGAAAAAAATACGAACTTCTCGTGCAGGCTTCCTGCACTGCTATTAGCGTCGAGGCTTGTTTCTTGGGCTCGGCATAGGCCCCGAATAAATACCCGAAAACGTGATAACAACAATTACACTTCTACAGCCCCAGTCTACAAATTGCCGAAGGCGCATCACAATAAAAATGAGTTAACATAGTTAAAAGTGTTTAGGATTAAAATGTAAATTAAAACGTCCTCAAGAAATATTAAAAGAAATGGATGTTAAAAGGCGCTTTTAAAAAGACATGATTTCAAGTGTTTTGTTTTTTTAATTTAATGGATTAACTTTAAAGATTAAAAGCGCTTATATTTAAAAATTTGAATAACAAAGTCTCAAGAAAAATTAAAAGAAATGTATCTTAAAAAGATAGGATTTCAAATGATTTGCTTATTATTTTATTTTATTCTTCTTATTATTATTTTTAATATGAATGGAATTATTAGTCCTCATGTTGAACGTAATGGTATTCATAGTCTAGGTATTTCTACTGCAAATGCTCTTTCTCCGTATGTTTTCAGTGACAAACTTTGATAATTAAGCAACATAACATGTTGACATTTATATATGGATTATTTAGCAATTTTATAAATTATGCATCATTTTATACCACTTCATCTTTTTTTTCCATTGTAATCTGTTATTTTTCCGAATTATTATATTGCTGAAGTGTTCCGCGATGAAAATGAGAATTATGATTGGTTTCCTTAGGGGTCCAAATTTTGCTATACGGTCAGCTTTTTTATCGACTCAAATAAAACTAACAAGCTGGTCCACATTCAAAATTAATGGACTCCATTACTTGGCATTAGCCTTACATCAAAGGACATTCACTCATTATGGCCTGTGGTTGGATTATTGCTTAACCAGAATTAACTCCAAATGCATTCTTCATTTTGGATTCACATTGGCTATGTGAATATGTGGAAGCAACTTAGTACTAATTGGTCTTTTGAAATTAGTTGTAGGTATAATCATAAATTCGTTAACTGATCACTTCCCCAAAGCGGAAAGGATTTGAATTGAAATATTTAAGCAGAATCGTTTACCGCCTCCAAGTCGCGTGTTAAGTGACACCATGTTGTAAAAAATGTCTTCAGGTTTATTAATTTTTTCAGCCTTGTTTATAGATGGGACTACACTACGAGCTTAAACGCGTACACGTTTTAATAGTAAATAGTAAATGATAATTACAAGCTTTTTACATTACAAGAATATATATTTTAAATAAGATACATAAATTTGCATAACGCCTGCTTGTCCTTCTTCTTATAATTGCACTTTTCCGCGTCATCCGGCGTTCTCTAACGATACGTTCAAAACACCCTTTGCTGCATAATTTATCCTTTCTCCATCAACCGAACAACTGACTTGGATGCACGACAGCGTCAACTGGATGTGAGCTATCATTGACAATGGCGACCAGTATTGCGCATTTAAAAAATGTTAAGCTGAGAATGATAGGAGTTGTCTCTGCTACAATGAGCAAACTTCATTTCAATCCCTTGCAAAGGCAACAAATTTTACCTTAACACATACATGTATACTGTGCAAGGGACAAACAAATATGCTGAAGTTGCTGAAACAGTTACTGATACAATAGTGCGAGAAAATAATTTCCAGACTCTACAAGGCTTCTGAAACTTGCAGCCGAGAAATTAAAAAGTGAATTTTTTAGCTGTGTTAGCAAACTGCTTCTCGACGGGGCAATACAAAACTGTTTCGAAAACCATTTTCGACCTCTACTGCAAAACTCATTAATGCCGCTTAGCACCTTCTACACCAACTAGACCTTTAGGTTTGAGCTGTTTTATATAATAATCTAATGAATGCGCGCGCTCTGATTGGTCAATCAGCTATGGTTTATTGTGCCAGTAAACTCATGGAAATTTCGTGTGTCTTCTGAATAATTATGTAAAAGCAATAGACCACAAGCTTCTATGGTTTAGAGGCATGATAAACCATAAAAACGCGTGGTCTGTTGCTTAAAAAAGTACTGCATGAGGAGGTTCTTAGATATGTGCAACTGCTATTTTAATGATTTACGTGTTTACTTATTAAGTTAGTTTTATATTCTTTTTGATGTTGTTAGCAAGAAAGCCTGCTGTCCTAAAAGTACCATATTTCCAAAACGGCAGGTTAAAAATAAGCCCCGTTTTCAAGATGAATTTTTCATGTCCTTTGTTCTGGGCTCAAGCTGCACTTGGCATGCAACAACTTCTCAGCACCAAAATTTGAAAAATTAGTATATCTAAAAAAAACGATTGAATCATGGTGTTTGTAATAATAAAGTGTATTATCGTTTGTCGCACGATGTAGTCACTTTAGATGTAGATCGCGACGTTTCGACTGCTTACTGCTAGTCTTCTTCAGGCGATAAGGTCGACTGATTGCACGGTATCATTTATATCACAAAGGTCGGCTGTGATTGGTGCATTTCGATCCTCCTATTGTTCCATTGTTCCGACAAGTAGCTGTTCCCTCAGTGGTCCGCTGTTGTACCGTTCTCCTGTTGTTGTGTTTTTTGATCGTGGGCATCCATGCTTCAGCAATTTCAATTCCACTATCCCTGTTGATGTTATTAGGGTGAAGTCTTATGTGAATAGCTTCCTTGACCCTGCATGTGTACCAGTGAGGATCTCGATCAATAAACTTGACCTCATTCCAGATAGGATAGTGGCCGGTCTCGTGGGTGTGTTCAGAAACGGCGGAGGTCTGGGTACGGGCGAGTCGTATATCGCTGTCGTGTTCTTTGATCCTCTCCTGCATAGATCTCCCTGTTTCTCCGATGTAGACTTTGCCGCACTCACAGGGAATCCTGTAGACAACACCATCTTGCTTAGCCGGGTTGACGGTGTCCTTTGGTCGCACTAAGTGTGACCGAAGTGTCGTGTCGGACTTGAAGACGGTGCGAATACCTTGTTGTTCTAGGCAGCGGCGGAGATCTAGAGACTCCGAAACTCGTTGGACATAAGGTAAAACGGCGGTGGATTTAAATTCCGCGACGGGCTCTCTTCTTGGGGTTGTTTGTGCCTTTGTGATCTTCTGTACAAACGAGGAGGGATGTCCGTTAGAAACAAGTACAGATGACAGATGTTTCTTCTCTCCAGCGATTACTGATGGTTTGGTGACGAGATGTTTAGCCCGGTCGTACAGAAACTTCACAATACCGCGCTTTACTGACTGAGGGTGGTGTGAATTATACGCTAGGTACTGATCAGTATGTGTAGGTTTCCTGTAGAAAATACCGCGCTTTACTGACTGAGGGTGGTGTGAATTATACGCTAGGTACCGATCAGTATGTGTAGGTTTCCTGTGGACACTGGTGGTGTCTGTACGACCGGGATAAACGTCTCGTCACCAAACCATCAGTAATCGCTGGAGAGAAGAAACATCTGTCATCTGTACTTGTTTCTAACGGACATCCCTCCTCGTTTGTACAGAAGATCACAAAGGCACAAACAACCCCAAGAAGAGAGCCCGTCGCGGAATTTAAATCCACCGCCGTTTTACCTTATGTCCAACGAGTTTCGGAGTCTCTAGATCTCCGCCGCTGCCTAGAACAACAAGGTATTCGCACCGTCTTCAAGTCCGACACGACACTTCGGTCACACTTAGTGCGACCAAAGGACACCGTCAACCCGGCTAAACAAGATGGTGTTGTCTACAGGATTCCCTGTGAGTGCGGCAAAGTCTACATCGGAGAAACAGGGAGATCTATGCAGGAGAGGATCAAAGAACACGACAGCGATATACGACTCGCCCGTACCCAGACCTCCGCTGTTTCTGAACACACCCACGAGACCGGCCACTATCCTATCTGGAATGAGGTCAAGTTTATTGATCGAGATCCTCACTGGTACACATGCAGGGTCAAGGAAGCTATTCACATAAGACTTCACCCTAATAACATCAACAGGGATAGTGGAATTGAAATTGCTGAAGCATGGATGCCCACGATCAAAAAACACAACAACAGGAGAACGGTACAACAGCGGACCACTGAGGGAACAGCTACTTGTCGGAACAATGGAACAATAGGAGGATCGAAATGCACCAATCACAGCCGACCTTTGTGATATAAATGATACCGTGCAATCAGTCGACCTTATCGCCTGAAGAAGACTAGCAGTAAGCAGTCGAAACGTCGCGATCTACATCTAAAGTGACTACATCGTGCGACAAACGATAATACAATTTATTATTGCATCTATCACGATGAATAACAACAACCTTTTCCTCGACATGGTGTTTGTGTTCATCAAAGCAAATATCCAGTCCAAGGTGATGAATGCAACTACAGTACCATGATTCCTACAGGCGTGTCTTATAGATGGAATTTGCCATTAATCTGTAATCTGGTTGCCACTGATTTGAGAAATAAGATTCTTCAATTCCTTACTTTTAGAACAAGCAGTACTCAAACACAAGATGGCTACATGCGTTCGTAATTGCATTGTGCCTCTAGAATAAAAAGTATGAAATAACTACTTCTTTCACGTGAGAATATACCTGCTCATCGAACATTATTAAGGCATTTTTAGGAAAGGCTTATTCTGACATTGTAGTAACAGAAACCGTTCGTAAATCATCGGCCATCGTGACGTCGACCTTTTCACCAAGGACTATTATAATTTTATTACGTCAATAAATTCAACAATGAATTACTGCCGCTGAAACTGGGAGAACCTTGAGCCCTCTCATAAGGAACTATCTTTGTTAATGCTTAAATTAGAAATAATCGTGGTATTGTAATGTCGTGTTACACAATGTGTTTCCTAGCTAGAAAGCTGCTTTAAGATACATCAAGCCATTACATGCAAGGGAGGTACACAATTAGGACACAATAATGGTACGCAGTTGAAGGACCATCAGTTATGGGGTCACACAACAAGAACGCAATATAAAATGCAACTAAAGTTATAGCTGGGAGAAGATGGTAGTTAACTGCTGCTGAAAAGATTAATTCACATGAAAATCTCCAAAGCCAGAATTAGCGCAATTAAGACACTAGAAATGGTATAAACGCCTTCCCCGTTGTACAATACAAAACCATAGACAACTGGTGTTGAATCTTCTTCTTTTTCAATTTCTTTGTTTGTCGATGAATAAAAAGCCGTATCTTGGGTTGGATTGCCAGTTGACCCGTTTAGAGATTGGTGCGAGGTGGAGGGCCTCGTTAGCACCATAGTTGACGGGGGTTCTGTCGTCGGTGGAAGTGTTTCTGTCAAAGTTAAAACGAAAGGACGAAGAATGAAAATCTGAAGAATTATGATCAGGATAAAACAGAAAGTTATTAATTATAAATAGTTGTTGGATGATTTATCTAAATAACGATCGAGAGTTCTTTTTTGGCATTTGTTTGGTCAGAATTCATTGTTACCGTACTGGGAAGCAACTTTTACCCTGTTTTTCATTTCTTCAAGTTCTATCAACTATTAGTATAAATCTACTAGCGTTCCATCACGCATGCCGTTTTCTGATTCGCTACGCTACTCACTATCTATTGTGTTGTAGACAGCGAGTAGCCTTGCAGTGTGCGCTTGTTAACAAAACGACGTATTTGCAAAGAGGATTTAGCTAGCGTTCTGAACAACGAGCTAATTAATATACACTAAAACAATGAAATTATTCGCCCTCGATTTCTACGCGTGAATTCTACGTAGAATTCTACTAGTATACTAATGCAAATGCTGTAATCTGATTGACTGAGCCATTGCACACCATCAGCAATAAATGTGCAGTGGCTTGGTGTGGACGACAAAAATGCAACGATTCCTCGTTTCTCTGAAGTTTTGAAAGAACATATAGAAACAAATGGATAATCAATTTCCTGAGAAGACTAAAAGGAGGGCACTTACGGTTTCTTGAATTAAAAAAAGCCCGAAATTTTTGAAAGAAACTGATAAGCATGCGTACACAACGGCAAATGTCAAAGTGACAATTATATTCAGTCCGTGCGAATTCTCTAAAGCGTGTAGCTTAATACTAAGACCAGCAATAATTGGAATCGTTAATTGAAGAAAGTTTCAGTTAGAATTCTACTAAAACAATTCGATTATTCGCTCTCGATTTCTATGAGGTGATAGTCGATTCGGTCTTTGGCCTCATCAGCTATCACCTCATAGAAATCTCGAGCTCATCATCTAATTCTTAAATAGAACTTCTACTCACATTCCTCGATTCAGTTTATTATTTCCGGCTTGTTTAGCCCATTAGCGTGAGTTCTCTTTCTGTGTGAGCGTGTTCTGTATGTACCTGATAACAGGTACATACAGACGGGCGCGGTGGCCTCATGGTTAGTGCACTTGTTTCCGGATCGAGCGGTCCTGGTTCGAACCCTGGCCGGGGACATTGCGTTGTGTTCTTGGGTAAGACACTTTTTAACAGTACTTCTCTCTCCACCCGGGTGTATACATGGGTAACGGCGAACTTAATGCTAGGGGTAACCCTGCGACGGACTAGCATCCCATACAGGGGGGGGGGGAGGAGTAGAAATACCCCTAGTCGCTTCATGTTACAGAAACCGGGATAAGCTCTGGCCTAATGGGCCACTTGGCTCGTATGCAGACGTAACCTTTACCTTACTGCCCAGTTTTTCTTGTCCCTTATTTCTTATTATTAATGGTGCAAAGAATAATGTAAATGTTGGACACAAACAAACTTGCTGTTGTTGCTTATATTTTTATGATCATGTGCCATGCTATCGTTTGAGCTTTTAACAAATATTAATCTAGCTACAAAGTCATCATAGAAGTGATATAAACAACGTTTACTTACTGCATTCGTACACGACATCAAGATACTTAAATACTGTTGGACATTTATCTCCCATAGTGTTCTTGTCCACACTGACATTGCATGTCATCTGTCCTTCGCAAAGTTTCCTCACTAAATTCATCTTATCCACAGGGTTGCAATATTTAGCGCTGTTACCGCGATTGCATATGCTGTTTTGCTTTCTGGAATACTCTGCGCTATGAATTTTTATCGCCCTCGGTGACTGGCAGTGTAGATTCATAACGTCATCTTGGCAGGTGAATTTGACTCTTATTCGGGCGTCCGCTTGATGAATTGCACCTGAAAGGACAATCATTCAATTTATACGGGCCCCTTCCTAAACCGGCGTCAGATGTGGTTTGAGTTTGTTGTTGGTTTTCACCCTTGCTGAAAGGGGCTTTCACCCGATTCGCCAGTTTCTGCCCTCCATAAAAAAAAAAAACAATTCTGAATCCAATTTGATCGGTAATCCGAGGGGCACACTTAAGAGTCCGTGTCCATAAATATGGAAAATAACTCGGCGAGGGTCGAAAATACGATTTCGCTCATATTTCTACGGTAGATAGGCTAGGGCATGACAAAAACTATTTCGCCAAAAAAACTATCCAGTAGTTTTTGTCATGCCTAGCCTATCTACCATAGGAATACGAGCGAAATCGAATTTTCGACCCTTGCCGCGAAATTAGGAATTTGTCTGATTTTTACAGGCAGGCACTCTTAATGTGCTACCCTCGTTTAACATGTTTGATTTATTTATGTTATTTTTGTAAGGCCCTGTTCAAACGTCGCGCTTTACATGTGCCGAACCTTACACTCCTTTGAGTCGACTCAAATACAATAGCTTTCGGCGGTTGATTCAGACGTCGAGCCTAATTGTTAATTCGACTCAAAAATGTTATTTATACTATGTATCCGTAATGTATATATGTATTAGATTCGACGCATGTAACGTTCGTCGTCTGAATCGAGGCCAAACTTTTGCAGTTCTTCTCGATTGCCGTAGGCGAATAGAACGGCAAGGTAGACCCAAATGCATGTGTGTCGGTCGAAACAATTTACATGGCGAACTTGATATATGTATCTAATAGCGACATTAGGTTTGCCACATGTAAAGTTCGGCGTTTTACCGGGGCCTTAACGACGTTTGCGCGAAAATTTTCCAACATTTACCACTGTAAGATGATGAAAGATGATGAGTTAGTTATGTCAGAAATGTAAAAAAAGGGGGGTCACCGACTTCGTTTTGGAGAGAGCATGCCTGGAAGAACACCCTAAATCTGAAAAAATCGGGCTTCGTTAGCGAATAAGGCCACAGTATCTGTAAGCCAAAACATATTGCAATTAGATCTTTGAAGTGAAATGTTCTCTGCCAAATATTGTTTAAGTGGACCTATTAAGTGAATTTATATAGTCAATGGTGAGGTTCCTTAAAGAACAAGTTCGCATTTAGGGACCATAGTTTCACGCGCCTTGCAGCCGCAACATGGCACTAGGATTCGATGACCCGTGGAGAGAAATGTTGAAATTTATTTTTAACTTCCCACATTGACTTTTTGTTCATTTTTGGACAATGTGGAGATAATTGTAAATAAAATCTGTTTCTGGAAAGAAAAGTAGGAGTCAACGAACGTCCGAGATCGTTAAATCCAGCCAAAGCTATAGCAATGGCCATCTACTCTATCATTGTTCATTTTATTACTTAGCGCGCTCTCATGCATGAGGTGGCGTGTGAATTTGCGTGCGCAATAAGGATGCGCAGAAACAATTGGCGCGAACGTCCTTAATTTGTCTTATCGGTGACATTTTAGAGGCGTCCATTCACGCATCATCACCAACAAACAGACAAAGGAGAAAGAACGCAAGCAAGCAAGCCAGAAAAGTAGAAAAGTTAGGCTAGAACAATAGCAAACTTGAAACACTTACATGGGTTTACAAGATATGTCACGCAACACATAAGTACGTTTAATGAAATTTCGGTTTTACAGTTTCCACACTTGCATATTAGTGCGTCCAATTTTATTTTCCTTTGTTGCAATTTTTACTATTAAACATTTAAGCAGAGACGCACCTTCTAATATGTGTTTTATATTCGTTGTAATTTGTTTTGAAAAATGAATACGGTATTTTGATTTGAAATATCACGTGCATTTTCTAACTTTAGATGAGGTATGGACCATCCTTCAAAGAGAAGTTTAAATGAAGTTCGTTCATTGGTTCTATCATATCACTTCGTAAACAGAAAACCGAGAAAAGTCCCATTTGAGATTTTTCTCAATAGGAGGTAAGCAAAACTTTTGTAGTTGACGTTTTGTCCTTATTAACGTTTATACTTGTTGAATATCATTAAGCTAAATCAGAATTATAACTCAGATCAAATAAGCGAAACGCCACTATTTTTTTAGCTCGAACGTGACAACAAATCCATCAGTATCAGTAAACGTGCAAATTGTACAATCTCCATATTAGTGGCGTAATGTTTTTTGTGGTAATTTTCGAATCCAATTTAGATGCAATGCAACGTATGGTAGAGAAATGTTTGAGTTTCTTTTATCTGATGGTTATGTAAATGTAGGGTTGCTTGTTATTTGTTGTACAAATGCAATTTTATGTTAAGATCAACGTTTCGTACCCAGATACATTTTTCCTGGATTTGGCCATATATATTTGTGGTTCCATAAATTCTTAGTGTAGTCAAAACAAGCAAAGAGTGTTGGCTTTGGCTTTTAAATCGGAGTTAGAATTTTGGAGAAATTTGATAGAAAGTCAAGATAACTTCTCCTGCAAGATAACTGATAAATTGTATTCATCTTCATTCGAAGACTTGCTTACTACAATAAAAGGGATTTACCTGTATGACAAAAGTATACGTTCTTGCAAAAACAGCAATGTGTTTCCAGCGTGTTTGATGGCGTAACATGAGGAGTGAAAGAGGTTCAATAACTTCTCTGGGATGCATTGTGTTAAATTCAGTTGTGGCGTCAGTCACCAGCAATATACACAGCGCAACGAAGCGAATTCATCTACTTCGATTCCTTGAAAATATGCTTTAGAAAGCCACTGTTGTACATTGGCCCATTCTATTGAAACTGTCAATCAATGAGTTCGTTGCCTCTGTAGCAAAAGGCCGTGCTTTAGACTTTCTTAATCAAATTTCCTTTCTCATTAAGACAAAGGAAGTAGTAAAGAAAGAAGAGTAACAATGGATTCAAACTGTTTCTACGACTGAGCCTGACTGACCAAAAAGTCTGCTACAAATTCTATTCCACAAGCTTAATCAAATAGAAGTGTACAGTGAAAGATATTAAAAATTGAGCATGCATGGCAAAAAATAAGATCATTCAATAGTGAAAAAACAAACGAAAGCCTTACCATTATGAAGAATAAATTCATCATGGATCGCGAATAAAAAGAATCCTTGAAATAGTAAATACGACAAACGATACATTTTATCCTTTTGAGATTAAAAGCAATCGGCCACTTAAAAGTTTTCTGAAATTCCAAGATAAAATTCCCCTTCAAGCAGTAGCACAACAGGGCTCTGAATAAAGTGCAATACCACACTAATACGCTTTAGGGGGAAATGTGTTTACATTTGTAGCTTTCCTCCAATGATTTTCCCCCACCTTCAGTGATTTACACTCATTTAGGTCACTGTGTGTGTTTTATTAATAATGAATGCGAAACAGCTTTAAATGTGAATCTCTGAGTTGAGAACTTTATTTTGAACATGAAGTTTAATCAACATTCGAGCCCGCATTAAAAGTCAGTTGCCTGAAGGCCAAATCTTCTGTTTTGTTTTCATTTTTTTTAAGGTTTTTATTATTCTATTGGATTTTTCAAGACCAGTGAAAGGTTGTAGATTAAAGCTTAATCTCTTTGCTATCTCCCGTGGATCACATCAGACGGGAGGCTTTTATAAAATGCGACAACACTCTAAAACATTTTCACCTTACATTTGTTAATGACGCTAAGATTATGTTTTTCTCGAGACTAGATCACTACTCCGAACAAAAAAAAATCGCAATTTTAGTTGAACAAGGGCTGTTTTATTAAAACAGAAGGCATTTTTTGTTTACTTAACAATTAATTTTCGAGTTATCGCTAGCTGAAGGTGAAGCTAAAATTTTTACAAAAAGTTAATTTGATTTATTTCAAATTAGGAGCATTGTCGGGTAGTTTTGCATCAGATTTCTTGACGCAACATTTAATTTTTATCAGAAAGACTGAATTTTAGTTCAAAGTGTGCCTTGATATTAGAAATAGTCATCATACTGTTTCTCTTGTCCCATTCTCTTGAAAAACTGAATACGCGTACTTACTAGAGTACGACTATTTACCATCTTATTCATACTTACACTTGACGCTTTCGACGTTACTGACACCTACAACATGCAGGAAATGTATGCCGCATATGAACCCAGTAAATGATCTGGTTCGTTTCTAGATCCTGTAGTGCCACGGTTAGCGTCTGAACGATTTGCAGAAAGTCATCGGCTCACCTCCAATGACTAGCGCGATTATTAAAAAAAATAACAACAAAAAAACAGCGCTTATAAACAGTGTACACCAACGTACTCATTTTAAGATTAAACAGCATGTCTCGTATTCAAGGCAACATTCATTTTCACATGCGCTGATGTGCAGTGATTATCGCCGCTATTTGTGTTAAATTTTTAATCAAACTACGATGGCCTAAGAGCAAGAGTTTATGTGATAACGTGATCGTGTTATTTGTAATACTGCAGTCTCTATGCATTGACGCACTCGAAAGCTTACTCCTGATAACTTGACAAGGGCGTAGGTGGATATTTTAAAAAGGAAACAATATTCTAACCTGGGGGGTTACTCCTAGAAAAGTTAGATGGGGGTGTGCGGCCCACTTCCCAAAACCCTTACCCTATTTATGACCAAAATCTTTGATTTTTGCTACCCTATTTATGACCTGGCCAAAAATTCGATGCCCTATTTATTACCGTTTCTGCCGGCACAGTTGCCCTAATAGTAAGTTATGAAGGGCTTTTGTTGACGGTCGTATTGATAATGATGAAAAAGTATCTTCTTCCAAGAAATATACCCAATTCAAGACTAGAGTGCTAAAACCATACCCCATTTAAGACCAAAATGGCCAAAATCGATACGCTATTTATGACCAAAGCGGCTGAAAAAACCTACCCTTTGGGGCCACACATACCTATAAAGCCCATATAAGGGAGTATCCCCACCTCCCAGGAATTCTAACTTAAACAGAAACCATTGATAATGAACATTGATAATGGACATATTCTCATGATAAATACAACGAAACATAATACAGTCAGAGTCATCAGCGGCCAGCAATTTACAATACAGGAAACAAAAGAACGCTTCTCAAGTGTTTCCTCTACATAACTATAAATCACGATCTCCTTCGTCCTACTCCCGGTCTTTTTACGTATCGATTTAAGTTTATATAATAAGCCAAATTTTTCTCGCATTTTCAGTGGTTTTTACTTATGAGCAATTGGAGGAAAGACATGTACATTCATCATTAACATTTGCTTTTGTTTCTTGATTGTGTAATAAAGATAGATTCCATGTTGCAGTACATCTGTTCAGTCATAGATCACAGAAGATGTCATTTAAAATGTGGTAAGAACATCAGTGACACACTCAGCTATCGACTCGTGTGCCACTTTTTTGTTCTCACTACATGATGACGTCATCTGTTATCAATTAATGTACAGACGCACAGCAACATGAAATCTATTTGGGATTTAATCCAGGAAGGAGAGCAGAGACTGTCTCTTCTGCCTGTGTTCAAACAATGCTTAGAAAACAGCCGTAAGGAAATACGAGCGCTGATTGGTTAAAGATCGTTTTTCTATTACTCGAAGATGTTAGCGTAATGATGACGCGAACAAAGAGACTTTACATTTTGATGATCAAAGTAAACAAGCTGTTTTCTTTTTTAGTTCCCGTGAATTCTAAAAGATAACATGTTCTCCGTGTTCTATCGAGTTATAGAAACATTCGTGGAAGTTTGGGAGAACTCGGAAAAGCTGTGAAGACACTCACCTGTCGGCTTGTGTTTCTCGTTCTCCCAAACTTCTACTCGTGTTTCCATAACTCGATGGAAACACGGCACATGTTTTCTAAGAGAAGAAGAGAGAGAGTTCAGGGAGTGAACGATAATGGAATATACAAAACATCAAGCAACATTGTTCCCCTTTATACAGTTTGATGTTTTATGAACAAGTAATATAGTTGTGCGCATTTGCAAAGAGTCTGAGGTGATTTGAAAATGGTCCGAGGATATTAAAGTGTTTTACTGCCTCAGGGCGTTATTTTTTACTCGGACGTTTAGTTCCTGTAGCCGTGGATGATGGTAGTACTTTTTTTATATTCGATATCTCTAAAAAATAAAAATAAAATTATGTGACTAATTTTTTTAAAATTTCCTTTTGTCTAGACGCAAGACGTTCTTTTAGGCGCATTTGTTTATTTAATGTAAAAGGCTCTGTGTTTATATGAGCTTAGGCCGGTTGGGCTCAGATAAAATAGATACCTATGATTATTTTACTAGCGGTTAGACTATAAAAAAGGTTCTTCGTGTATTTAGTGCCAAAACTCCAATGTAAATGGAACTATAAAGAGAGGAATTTCAAGTAATATATCAAACACGAAAGACGTTTGTATTTTTGACGAACTTCGAAGTCTTTGGAAATGTGGTCAAACACTTTCTTGAGTGTTTGATATATCTTCTCAATCGAAACTAAAACTAAGAAGAAAACGGAGAATTAAAATCGTAAAATCTTTGCTAATTAAGATCAGATATCCAAACACCGTCACGGTCATGATTTACTTTGTTTAAACTTGATGAATAATTAATAACTTTGAGAAGGCTGGTTCAACAACGGAACATTATAAGTCATAACAAAGTGAAGGCTAAAAGTTTTCAAGAGCCACCCACAATTACCATAAAACGGAAATGCGTTCAAAAGTAAAGTCATCCTCAGAGTAAGTGACAACCATTGTGAACAACTGTTCAAAGATTGCTCCATCAGGCTGCTTAGTAGTCTCTTGAGTGTCTTTCGATAAAAAAGGAAGTAAAATGAATTTAATACGTGCTCCCCTTGAAATTTTCCCTGGTTTGTGACGTGCTCAACATTTTGTTTTTACTGGAGGGGTGTGTTACGATAGAAGCAGGTAGTTTTAGCGACCATTATAGAGGCCGAGGTCTATTAAAATTACAGTTAAACTCCGCCATTTCGAACTCTCATGGGAGACGAAAAATTGTTCGAAATAGTGGGAGCTCGAAATGGCCGATGGTAAATGCCCGAAGAGCAAAACCAAGGGAAATGGTTTTTAGTTTGCCGTATCGGGGAATTCGACATAACCGAGGTCGAATTAGTGGGATCCAGCTGCAGCTTAAAAAGAACTGGGCTCCATCAATGAAATGCACAAACCACGGCGGTTTGAACTCTTGATTAAACGTAGAAATTGGCTCTATCGTGTTGTTTTCTTTTTCTTTTTTTTTCCACAGTGAAATGACTTCAAACAAAAATGAGCCGCGCCAAGTTAGATATGTGGCTATTAATTATGAAATTTTTAAAAACACAATCCCCCTAGGATTAATATAGCGCCCACGAAGAATTTAGCAAAAGATGCAGACGATGTACGAAGATAAACCTCTTTAAAAATAAATGACAATCTTTGTAGAGACAGTCCTAACTTTCTTTACCACGCAGATGATTATATGTCAAGGCTTATATGATCCTTGCCTTTGGGAATACATTTACATAGCGGCGTTCTAAGAAAAAGCTTCTTCTGATTGTTGAGTAGCCTCTCGAGTATATTCCTTGGAAACTAAAATTACAAAGATAATAAAACCTCCCTCTTACAGTACATGTACCACAATAAAAACTATTAAAAAGAGACTTTCAAGTTTTTTGATCCACTAATGGAAAATGAACGTGATGTTTCGATAGAGCAAACTTGACTGCTCAATTTATGAGATGCTTTTTATAAAAGACCTAGAGTCAACTTTGAACATGAAGTCCGACTCTATCCGGGCAACTATTTTTACAGCGCAGAGTATTTTATATTTAATATTCATTATATCTTTTGTAGGTTTTAACATATTATTACTGGCTCATCCAGCTTTTTGTATTTTAGAGTTTTGGCACTAACGTTTTGTAACGCTTAGTGCATATTCACTTATGTTTATCGCTTTTCAAATTCTCATGTTATAATTTTACTCATGTATGCAAAAATTTTAATCACTTTTAAAATTTAAAAAACGATCTCAGAGAGGTCGAAACGTCGTTTTTTATCTCTAATTGTTATTCGAAAATGTGTTCCGAACTTTTTCCTCTTTGACGACTTGCAAAATGCAGAGCAATTGTACTGCCTAATACCATCTTTTTTCCTAAAGTCATAGTCCAATCCGTGGTTATTTTTTCAATGGCCTTTTTTCTTGGAATAAGCGGATGTTTCATTTCCAGTACTTGCCTGTATATGCTAGTCAGTGGCGTTGAAATTCACATTTTCTTTATCATAGTAAGAAGGGTCAAAACTAAGAATGTGTTATCTTAAAATTAACATCTCTTTCTTTAGGAACCGTAGCTTTATAACCCTGGAAAAATATATCAGCCTAAAATATAGGAGAAAAAAAAAGAACAAAATAGCAATGGAAGCAGCTGAACACACATACAAAAAGCAATTTATAAAAGTTTTCTTTTTTTACTCAAGTTGCGAAAGCATTACAAACTAATTATTCCTTTAAAACTCCATTGAATAAGTCAGCTGATGCCCTCCATTCAATCAAGTACTCAACCAGTTACCTAAGGCTTCTAGCACAAGAGCTAAAGGCAGTCAGCACTTACATAAAACTATCAATAGTAGTGGCGTAGTGTCAACTCCCACGTTGCAGTCTGGGTAAATAAGATCATTTATATTTGCACCATCTTTCTCAGCACCTGAACAACTTGAACAAGTAAAGCTTGATAAACACATTGCTTATCAGTTATGAACATGAAGGCGTGTATTATGCTTCTCTATCTTTTGTTCGTAACTTGCTACATCTTGCCGAGAACAGACGCTGTTCAAGGTCCTCAATTTAATGCCAGGCCCCATGGAAAACGATCCACTCAATCGGTAATGTGAATTTCTCTTTAACTTTCAAACCTACTTAGTGCTGTTTGATCAAATACCGTTTAGTTTTGCGGAGTGTTCCTTGGGCTTCCTGATATTTACACTGACCGGTAAAAAGCTCAAATGAAATCACCACACTCTTTGAATTTAGATTCATCTAAACGTTATGTATCATGTATGTGATGCAAAAGCAGTAGAGTCCTATTTATGGCAAAAACAGCAAGAAGCTTACCACAGTTGATTGTTAATTTTCAGATATCGAAAAGAGAAAGAAACATCCGGGACATCTGTGCCGCAATGACTGATGCTTGTAAAAGAGGAACAGAAGGATTCCAAGCAACGCCGGAAATTTAAAAGAAACTAATTGGACGAGGAGCAGAATGTAAAGAAAAAAATAATAATGTAAATCGCCTTAATATACAAGTGTAATATTAAAAGTACCGGAATGTTTATTAGATTGTGTCATAACGTCTGCATTTAGAAGAAATTTACATTTCCCGGATTTATTTTGATGTCGTACTTTGATCTTAACCTAACTTTTCCTTACTAAACGCATAAAATTGACGTAATGTTCTATATCGCAACACCACAGTCAAAAAATACGAAATTGAATGACTCGCCAAATCCTCACAAAAACGATACGCGAACGATAAATTAACATTAGACAAGGTTTAATATGATCGTGGAGTTAAATTTGAACCTAAATGGAGACAAGCCCTCAGTGTAAGCACAATGAACCTCTAAAACAGACATTAGCTAATGTACCCGGAAAAATTATAGCCCAATATGTATCTTGAATAATATAATGAACTTCGAGGCTGAAATCTTTTTAAAGCCATAATTATTTACTGAATGGGTTCTAAATTACATATTTTACCCAAAAAACTTGACAGGGAAACGGAAACACAGAGACGTTTACAAATATTACTTAGTGACATTCTTACACCTTGTGCATGAAAAAAAAGCCAACAATGAACAATACAAGATACATAACGCTAAGATAAATTTAAATTCCAGTGGTTTGGTGGTTCTATCTGTTCTATTTTTTTGTTTGTTTGTTTGTTTTTTTCACTCAGGACAAATTATCAGTAAGCCCACAATGAACGAAACCAAGCGAAATTTTCATCACACAAATCAGAGTTAAACTAGGTAATAAAAGTCAAAAAGTGTATATTACCGAGAAAGCTGATCGCTTCCCATTTGGCCTGCCCATATTATACGACGGATTGTGAACTCCGTCTGTTTTAGGCAAGATGCAGCAGGTTACGAATAAAAGAGAATGAAGCAATATACACGTCTTTTTGTCCATCACTGATGAAAACGCTGTATATCCAGCTCAACTAGCGCAAGTTAATCAGTTGTCCAAAGAGGCGGTCCATATATAACTGACCATTTTACCCATACTGCATCGTGGCTATTGATAGTTTTGTGTAAGTGGTGACGGCGTCAAGCCCTTGTGCAAGAAACAAGTGTGCAAGTGGATGGGGGAGTGGTTTCTATGGGAAACAATCAGCTGGAATAATGCAGGCGCCAAAGTTGAATTGAGTTTTAAAGGAGTAATACATAACAGTACCGTAATGATTCAATTTAGCGCCTGTGGTGCTTACAGGAAGGGGCGCTTATAGGAACAGGGGCATTTATTAAACAATGGCACTTAATGTGTAGCACCTATTAGAAAGAGGGCGCTTATTGAAAGGCGAACGCTAAATCGAAGCAGGTCTTGTAATCCTTTTAATGACTGTAATCCTTATAACTATACCACAAGGCAGAGTTTAAGGCTTTTTTTTGCCAGAAGTGAAGCTCTATTCTGGGAGAAGGACATTTCTTTAAAGCTGCGCATAACTTTTTAATGAACGTTTTGAAAATATTTACAGCGCCAGTATGGATACCAGTCTTCGAGCTGAATGGGTCACCCCGTACAATTAAATAAAAAACTTGTTTCTTATAAGCATATTGTTCCACTGTCTCCTTATTTTAAGTTGCTTTTTGTCCTCAATCTAACATACGTCATTTGTTTATTAGCTGTCCGCAAGCGTCTTCCTTTTGGTATAAGTTCCACTTGTAATGATTTTATAGGAATTCAAATATAAACGTATAATGATGTAACAGAAAATAGAGAAAGAAGTAGCACACGTTTTTAACAATTCAAACGAAGCATAACGGCGCCGTGCCCTGTGGTGTTCGAATAAAGATTTAATGAGCATCACTATTGCGCCGTTATGTTTCGCTTAAATTCCGTAACGTTTGTGTTGCTTCTTTCTTTATTGCTTGTAACCTGATGCATCATTTAGACATTTATATTTGAATTCCTATAAAATCCTTGCCGTTAGTTAAAAAAAATACCTAGTAGTAACATTCTTACACCTTCTCCATGCAAAAATTTCTTCTGTCTGTCGAGTAGTCTCTCAAGTATCTCAGCTACGTGGAAAATAAAATTGTACAACTAATAAAACCGCTAGTATGTCTGTACCACAATAGAAGAAAGACGCCGATTAAGAAGTGACTCTCTTTTCCACTTACCTGGTATTTCAAACTTTTTCGATCCACTAAAATGAACGTCATGTTGTCATATTACAAAGTTTTCTTGCTTACTTCCAAACTGTATCAAGATACCTTAGCACATCCAGAGTATTTGTGCTGCTGATGAAATCGTTTTTTCTAAAGTTTCCCCGCCGTGACGCTATGCTTTTGAGTTCCATAACATTTGCTTAAGAGCTTTTTTGCTCTAGGAATGAACCGATGTTCCAGTTCCATTAATTGTCTGTAGATGCTTGTTAGCGCAGAAATAAGAATCCATTTTTTTGTTTAGCATAGTGAGAAACCTTAAAATAAAGATAAAGAACGTCATGCGCCGTTGTATCTGCATTTTAATATAAAAAACTTTACCTTATACGATTCTAGATATTAAAGAAGACTTTACAAAAACAAGGATAAGACGACTATGTAACCATATGAATGCCATATGCAAATAAGAAACAATTTTTTTTATATGAAAGCTTTTATGCAAAGGCATTACAAACGCTACTACTTCGATTTAGCTTTATTATTCCGGTAAGCGCCATCTTTTTAAACGTGCTGCACATTTAGCGCCGTTTTTTAACAAGCGCCCCTATTCCAATTGGCGCCCCTTCCAATAAGTGCCCTCCTTTTAGCTACCAAAAGTAAATTGAAGCCCAGGCGATAAATCGAGTCAGTATGGTACTTTTATGTCTTACTCCTTCAAAACTCAATTCAACTTTGGCGCGCACATGATTTCAGCCGACAAATTAACTTATAATAAGAAGACAGTGTAAGCAGATAAAAGCAGTATGCTTATAAATTTTTTTTTTCTTTGGAAAAGCACCACAATGTTCCAGCTTCGATTTAGCGTTCACCTTCCAATAAGCGCCCTCTTTTCAACAGGCCAATACGCGCACCCTACCAGTGAGCACCATCCCTTGAGCTACCAAAAGTGAATAGCTCCCCAGACGCTAAATAGAATCATTAAGGTACCTCTATGTATTACTCCTTTAAAACGCAATTCAACTTTGGCGCCTGCATTTTTCAAGATGATTCTTTGCCCCACATAAACCACTCCACCATTCACTTAAGGTTTCTTGGACAAGGGCTTGCGCGGTCACCACTTCATAAAACTATCAATAGTCACATGGCAGTCTGGGTACAAATGGCCAGCTATATATGGACCGCCCCTTTTGACTCCTGATTAACTAGCGTTGGTTGAGCTGGATATACAGGGTGTTCATCAGTTATGGACAAAAGCACGTGTGTACTGCTTCTTTCTCTTTTGTTTGTAACCTGCTGCATCTTGCCTAAAACAGACGCAGTTCACAACCCGGCTTACAATAAGGGCAGGCCAAATGGAAAGCGATCCGCTATCTCGGTAATATACACTTTTCCCTAACTTTCAAACCTAACAATTCTTTATGTGATCAGACTTCCGCTTGGTTTTGTACATTATGGACTTACTGGTAGATTGCCCTCAGTGGAAAAATAATATCAGATATAGTTGTCAAACCATTGGAATTTTATTTTATCTAAGCATTATGTACATGTAACTTGTATGTGGTGCCGAAACAGTAGAGTCCTATTTGTGGCCAATACACCAAGAAGCTTACGACAGTTCTTTGCTAATTTTCAGATGTGGAAACGGGAAAGAAACATCCGGGACATCTGTGCCGCAATGAACGACGCTTGTAAAAGAGGAACAGAAGGATTGGAAGCCACGCTTGAAATTTAAAAGAAACTAATTAGACCAGGAGCAAACTTAAAGAAAAAATCAAATGTAAATCGCCTTGAAATACTATTATAATATTAAAATTACTGGAATGTTTATCAGATTGTTTCATTAAAGTTCGCAAAGTGATACAGGAAAAGATCGTCGCTGTTTTCTTGCCACAAGCTTTCCCTAGCGACCATAGCATGCTCTACGTTAGAAAATAACGGATAATGTTAATTCCTCGATTTATTTTGATGTGACACTTTGACCTTTAACTAACTTTTCCTATTAGATGCATAAAATTGACATAATATTCTATATCGTAACAACGCAGTCAAGACAAATCATGAAATTGACTGAATCTCTAAATCTTCACCAAAAAAGATAAACATACGATTGATTAGCGTTAAAGCAGGTGTGTTATATCCGTAGATTCAAATTTATACCCGATCAGAGACAAGCCTCCGGCGTAAGGTGAATAAACCTATGTAATAGAGTTTGGTTAACATTTCCAGGGAAAATTTATGAACGAGTTTTCGCAACGCAATCTTATATTTTGAATAATAGTGGAGACTAAATTCTATATAAAGTCATTCTTAAGAGCAGCTTCGCCTAAATACCAACTAGACTTGGAAATAGCGAAAAAATCGAATTTCTTCAAACTCACCTAGAATGAAGCCCTACGGGCACTAGTTACAAAAATATTGTCTTAAGTTCGATAAATCAAAAATTATTTTTTTCCGCAACTTTTTCGTTTCGATGCCCCAAATCGGCCAAAATCCATCGAAAATGAGCGGCATATTCAGAGGCTCGTAAACTCAAAAGTAAAAATCTTCATTACAAACTGATTGCACGTCGTATTTGTATTTCCTTTCTTGTCTATTTAGAACTAAATAGATCGTGATTTGATTGGAACAAAAATATTTGATGAATTTTCTAAATTAACGACCCAAGACAGTTTTACAAGAGGTCTACATTTAGCCTATTTTCAAATGCTGAAAAGGCGTTCTGGTACACGGCTTTTCCCAAAACGCCTAGTTTGGTCTGAAAGAGCATTGTTTCTTCTTTAAATTAGTGAAATAAAATTTTTGGGTAAATAAAATAACGAGCGATGAGATAGCGAACTAAATGCAGCACTTCTTCCTGAAAACGTGACCGTTGACCCAAGTGTAACGAAACTGATTACTGCAAGAAAACCCCGGAAGAAAAGCAAACGCTTCGTTATTTTGAAACAATTTCTAAGGATATCTCTCCGAAACCATGATTGCAAGAAACTATTTCCAGATATGAAATCTTACAGGGTCAAAGAAGGAGCTAAAGGACGCATTTTGCTGAGAATTGAGTTGAAGTCAATTCCAGTGAAATTTGCAAACTTGAAGAGGGTCCACAATAGGGTTCTCAGATCCCGCTTTCCCGCCCATTTTTTCTTGTTAATCCCGCCATCCCGCCCTTTTTTGCCTGGAAATCCCGATCCCGCCTAATTTTCAAGGACGTTTCTGCGTTAATTATTAATTTTTAAATTAATAATTAATTTAATTATTGACACAAACTTTTTAAAACAAGATATTGCATAAAAGATCGCAAAAGAATTCAATGGGTAGCAGATAAGTAAGCACAAATGATTATAACGTTTCTTTCTGTAAACGGTTTACTATCTTGTTTCCTTTTGTCCACGTATCAGTGAGAGAAAAAGATTGTTCATTCCCATATTCAAGAGACTGCCGGAAACACACTTGACAGTTTCTTTCAAAGCTTTCAGCGTCTTCACTTTACTTGAAATCAGGGCTCAGAACTTTTCTTTCCGAATGAAGGCATCCCTGTTCGCACATCCTCTTCGTAATATGGTCTAGTATATGATGACGCAATTCGTAATGTCGCATATTTCGTTCGTTAAATCACTATCACCGCCATTCGGTTTGGTCATCCTGGCCAAAACAAGCCAAGCGCTTTGGAAAAGGTCGAGAGACTAGAAAAAACTAGAAAGGATCGGGAGGTCAAGGTTACAGACGCAAGCATCGAAAATGTCGGAAATGGACGATACATTTGACAGAACCTGACAGGGTACAGAGCGGTTCACCCTGCGAGCAGAGCCTCTTTTATCGCTTTTTTGAATATGTACCGTAAGAAAAGGCTCTGCTTGCAGGGTGAGAGCGGTTGCTATTCATTACTCGAAACCTGACACAGCTATATGGTTCGTTTCTGCCAGCTTGTGGTTTTGCGCTGGTCAATAACAATTTCTGAAGTCACGTAAGAATTGAAATCCTGTATCCCGCTCTGTTCCCCTTGCAAATCCCGCGTCCCAACCCCACAAAAACACGAAATCCCGCTCCCGCTCGTAATTGTAATTTCCGCTTCCCGCCCCTGTTTTCAGCTCAAATCCCAAATATCACGGCGAAAAAAAGCCAAATCCCGCATCCCGCTAAACCTATTGGGAACCCTCCTTGAAGTATGTTAGAAGCTGGACCCAGATTTGGAAACCTCTAAAAGAAGAAATGTTTAATGTTCCGTGTCCTGCCCGCTACTATAAATTCCATGCACATGCCAACCGCATGTCTTCATGAACAGTTAGAAGTTAGAGTCAAGTTCCATTACCTTTAAAAAGTGCTTGATTCTATTTGTTTGCGTCGACTTTGTTCACTACTCTCACGTTCGAATACCGCAAATCGGTCACGCCAAAACAGTGCAGACCGTACAGACTGCAGACACTTGTTTGGGCTTTTCACTGTGACTCCTTTTTTTTGGGTTTAGTTACAAAATAGTGTTAAATATGTCTGAAAGTTTGTCATTTATCCACAGGCTGCACAAGCGCAGTATTTGACTTTTGATTGAATAGACAAACGCGTACGAGACTTTGTATGGGAAACTTACTCAGTCTGCACGGTCTGCAGTGTTTTGGCGTGACCGATACTACGCAATATTCGAACGTGACAGTAACTACTGAGTGAACAAAGTAAAATCAAGCACTTTTAAAAGGTAATGGAACTTGACTCTAGCTTCTAACTGTTCATGAAGACAGCCAATTTCACTTTACATTTTTGGGATCGATTATTTATTTTGGAGTTGCCCATGGAAACTGTCAGTGGAGTTCAGTTGGTTTTACGACAAACATGCGGTTGGCATGTGCATGGAATTTATAGCAGCGGGCAGGTCACGGAACATTAAACAAGCATTTCCTCTTTTAGAGGTTTCCAAATCTGGGTCCAGCTTCTTTTGAAGGTTAATCCAAGAAGACGACTCTTCTATAAATATAAATAATCAGGTAAGTATCGGCTAACATACTTCAAGTTTGCAAATTTCACTGGAATTGACTTCAATTCAATTCTCAGCAAACAAAGTTATTGTGTCGAAATGCGCCCTTTAGCTCCTTCCTTCACCCTGTAAGATTTCATATCTGGAAATAGTTTCTTGCAATCATGGTTTCGGAGAGATATCCTTAGAAATTGTTTCAAAATAACGAAGCGTTTGCTTTTCTTCCGGGGTTTTCTTGCAGTAATCAGTTTCGTTACACTTGGGTCAACGGTCACGTTTTCAGGAAGAAGTGCTGCATTTAGTTCGCTATCTCATCGCTCGTTATTTTATTTACCCAAAAATTTTATTTCACTAATTTAAAGAAGAAACAATGCTCTTTCAGACCAAACTAGGCGTTTTGGGAAAAGCCGTGTACCAGAACGCCTTTTCAGCATTTGAAAATAGGCTAAATGTAGACCTCTTGTAAAACTGTCTTGGGTCGTTAATTTAGAAAATTCATCAAATATTTTTGTTCTAATCAAATCACGATCTATTTAGCTCTAAATAGACAAGAAAGGAAATACAAATACGACGTGCAATCAGTTTGTAATGAAGATTTTTACTTTTGAGTTTACGAGCCTCTGAATATGCCGCTCATTTTCGATGGATTTTGGCCGATTTGGGGCATCGAAACGAAAAAGTTGCGGAAAAAAATAATTTTTGATTTATCGAACTTAAGACAATATTTTTGTAACTAGTGCCCGTAGGGCTTCATTCTGGGCGAGTTTGAAGAAATTCGATTTTTTCGCTATTTCCAAGTCTAGTTGATATTTAGACGAAGCTGCTCTTAATTAACATAAGACCGAACAGGTTCAAAACTGAAACCTCTTATCAGAAAACTTGACAGGCAAACCGAAACACAGAGACCTTTATATTTGAATTCGTATAAGTTCTTGCCGTTGGAAAAAAATTACGTCGTGGCATTCTTACACCTTGTCCATGAAAAAAAAGCTTCTTCTGTTTGTCGAACAGTTTCTCAACTATCTCAGTTCCGTTGAAAAATAATATTATGAAACTAATAATACCTCCCTCTTAAAGCGCATGAACCACAACAGATGACGACGCCGGATTAAAAAAGACTATCTTTTACATTCATTTAGTACATGACATTATTTAAAATGTTTCGATTCACTAGTAGAAATTGAAAGTATCGAACTCTAAAAAAGGCATCTTGTCATATCACATAGTTATCTTTTTTTGACAACTGGGAAATGTACCAAGACATCTAACGCACATACCGAAAAAATGTGCTTCTTAATATCTTTTTCCCTATCATTACAGCCCACTCCGCTGTTATGCTTTGCTTGCGTTCCCTAGCATTACATTACCGCTTGTTTTGTTCTTGGAATGAGCAGATGTTTCACTTCCATTACTTGTCTGTATGTCAGAGCTTGTTAACCCAGCAATTAGAAATCCATGTCTTCTTTAGCATAGCTATAAATCTTTTAAAAAACAAAGAATGTCTTGCGCAATTTTATCCCGATTTTAAAATGAACTTCTTTTTCTTTTAGGAATCCACAAATAAGATATAAGTTCCAAAAAAAAGAGTAACCAGATGAAGCCCACATGCAAATAAGAATCAAGTTTTTTTGGTAAACCATGGCAAACGGTATTGCTTCGAACTAGCACACTCCCTTTAATGAGCGTCCTTTTTTCTGATAAGCGCTCCACATTGAGTGCCGCTTCTTAATGAGCTTCGATATTCCAATTAGGGCCCCCTTCCTACAAGCGTCGCTAAGATGAAAGCAGCAAGCAAGACACTGGCTGATTAGCCGAAGGAAATATGAAGTCTAGTTCATCATCTAAACGTAATATTGAACATTATGACTATAAGAAACTCTACTGTTACAGTTCTTGAGTCTAACTATCTGCTGTTTTCAATGCAGAAAGAATTGTTCCACATTTAGATGTAAACGTTAAAAAAGAAATAAGCGCCCCTCTCCAAAAAGCCCCCTCCGTTCGGCTATCAAAAGTATCTTAGCGCCCCAGGCGCTGAATCAAGTCATTACGGTACTCTTGTGTATTACCCCTTAAGAGTCCCTGTCCATAAAAATGGAAAATAACTCGGCAGGGGTCGAAAATTCGATTTCGCTGATATTTTCATGGTAGATAGGCTAGGGCATGACAAAAACTACTGGGTAGTTTTTTTTGGCAAAATATTCTTTTACTTCAAAGAAATATGCAAATTACCAAATGCCGTTAAAATCGTCATTTGACGTACCATTTTATTAAGCAAGTTTGAGAGCCTCGCATGCAAAACCACACCATTCTTCCGTCTTTAAAACACTCAAATATTTTCGTGCAATGTTTAAATGTGTACTGGGTTGATTTTAGGGAATGTTGCGTTGTCTTTTTGGGTACAAAATAATTAAATTTCGAAGACATGTATTTCATTCACTTAAAAGTACTTCGTGAATATAATTGATTTTCACCATGTGCGAAACCTTCAAATGGATTAAGCTTCTGGTGGTTGAATCGCAGAAGGATGGTCTACAGACTCCTGTAAAAATTTCTTTGGGCAAATGATTGTGAGCGACGCGAGAGCTTTTCAAAGTACGTTAAAAGTGCAAATATTTGACCACCCTCGTCAAATTTCAATTTACGGGTTAGATATATATTTTAGCATGCGCCACATGACTTGACCTATGTTGAGTTGAAATAGACACAGAGCTGATAATTTCGAATTGTTCTAACCTCATTTGCTGTAAAAGGCAGGTCCAAAGCCGATTTGACGTGTTTCTCCCACCATTCGTTGCACATAAAGCAGAAATTTGCTTTTGTTTACATAACGTCCGATGTACATCGCCAACTGTCAACTTATTTAATGGTCGAATACCATGAATTTGTGACCCTCTTTCGACACACACGATCACCACTGCATCTAAGTCAAAAACGGCTAAGTCATTTGTAGATAGTTGCTTGCTTTGCACTACACCAAAAGATTACGTTTGATCATCATGGTTTGATGGCTTGAATCCTTGCGGTTCCTTGTTCGTCACGCAATGCTGTCATTCCATTTTGGGGGGTAGCGGTAGGACAATTTCTATCCTAATACGTAAGGCTCCGTAAGGCTTGGAACCACTGGGAGCACACAATCGTGTTGAATAGGAAGAGATTAAATTAAGAAATGAAAAGAATGAATAGTTTACCATTGCCCCTGTTGTTATCTTTCACTCGACCACCGCTACCTACATGCCCTGCGTAATACTGTAACGCTAAACTCATACCTAGGTCTTTTCGCGCTGTGCAATTATTTTTGGTTTACATGTAATACAGTGGGCTACCCCCGGGAAAATGGGTGGTGACCGCTTAATGGGGCTAGCCGCTTAAATAGAGGTTGTTGACCCTTGAATATTTAATTTTTCACTATCGGGTTATAAATTTCTTGGTGAACATGAAGTCAATTCAAGACAATCATGATAGACGTGTATTTGAATTATCACTCGTCATGCACCTTCAATTTCACTCTTATCTGCCATAGCCCTTTCCAAAACAAAGTTTTTAAATTTTGGGTGGCCGCTTAATAGGGGTAAAGACAATAATGAAACCCTTATCGGAACGACCAAATGGTGGCCGCGGAGGTAACCGGTCAATAAGTGTTTTATTTACAATATTTTACTGGCAATAATTTTGGACTGTATTGACAACAGTCCTCCTCTATTTTCTGTTACAAACATACCAATGCCTCACCACTAGGCAAACAAAATACACCAAATAAAATGGCATGGCCAGGGCTATTTACTCACGTAATTACTAATTAAATTTAGTCTGTTTTTCTCACGAATTAGACACGTTGTGATTTCCTATTCTTATTTCAGCTAGTTCTTGCTTCATTGATCTATAATTTGTTTCATGGCGATTTTTTTAAAAATTCTAGTGAGTACAGGCGTTCATTTATCCTGAGAGTGCTCTATACAAAATAGATCAAAATGTGCAGCACATGCCCTGACAGCATTACGTGACGAACAAATAACGGCTGTAAGATTGTGCTGCGCCGACAAGCTTATCAGCAACTTATCATTTTGGCGCAGTGCAAAGCAAGCAACTATCTACAAATGACTCAGCCGTTTTGGACTTAGATGCAGTGATGTTCATATGCGCAGAAAGATGGTCACAGATTCCTGGTATTCGACGAACAATAGGTTGACAGTTGGAGATGTACATCGGACGTTAATCTTGTGCAAACAAAAGCAAACTTCTGCTTTATGTGCGACGAATAGTGAGAGATCGACTAGAAACACGTCAAATCGGCTTTGGACCTGCCTTTTGCAACAAATGAGGTTAGAACAATTCGAAATTATCAGCTCTGTGTCTATTTCAACTTATTATAGGTCAAGTCATGTGGCGCATGCTAAAATATACGTCTAACCCGTAAATTGAAATTTGACGACGGATGGTCAAATATTTGCATTTTTGACGTACTTTTAAAAGCTCTCGCGTCGCTCACAATCATTTGCCCAAAGAAATTTTTACAGGAGTCTGTAGACCATCCTTCTGCGATTCAACCACCAGAAGCTTAATCCATTTGAAGGTTTCGCACATGGTGAAAATCAATTATATTCACGAAGTACTTTTAAGTGAATGAAATACATATCTTCGAAATTTAATTATTTTGCACCCAAAAAAGACAACGCAACATTCCCTAAAACCAACCCAGTACACATTTAAACATTGCGCAAAAATATTTGAGTGTTTTAAAGACGGGAGAATGGTGTGGTTTTGCATGCGAGGCTCTCAAAATTGCTTAATAAAATGGTACGTCAAATGACGATTTTAACGGCATTTGGTAATTTGCATATTTCTTTGAAATAAAAGGATATTTTGCCAAAAAAACTATCCCGTGGTTTTTGTCATGCCCTAGCCTATCTACTATAAGAATATGAGCGAAATCGAATTTTCGACCCTTGCCGCGAAATTAAGAATTTGTCTGATTTTTACAGGCAGGCACTCTTAAAACTCAATTCAACTTTTGCGCCTGCGTTACTTCAGTTGATTCTTTCCTCCCAATCACCACTCCACCATTCACTTAAGGTTTCTTGCACAAGGGCTTGGCGCCTTCACCACTAACATAAAGCTATGAATAGTCGTGGCGTAATGTCAACTCCCACGCTGCAGTCTGGGTAAAAATGGTCAGTTATATGTGGACCGCCTCTTTGGACAACTGATTAACTGGCGCTAGTTGTTTTTGTTCGCTGTTTTGTTCGTAACCTCGTGCATCTTGCCCACAACAAACGCAGTTCGCAATCCTTCCTATAATATGGGCAGGCCATTTGGAAAGCGATCAGCCATCTCGGTAATATACACTTTTCCTTGACTTCTATTACCTAGTTTAACTCTCTGTGTGATGAAAATTTCGTTTGGTTTTGTTCATTGTGAGCTTACTGATAATTTACCGTAATTGCCCCTAGCGGTAAAAAAGATCAGATAGAATCACCACACCAGTGGAATTGAAATTAAGCTAAGTGTTATGCATCGTGTATGTAATGTCAAAGCAGTAAAGTTCTCAACTCATGGCAATTTATGGTCAATATAGCAAAAAGTGTACCAAAGTTCTTTGTTAATTTTTAGATGTGGAAGCGGAAAAGAAACATTCGGGACATGTGTACCGCAATGAATGGCGTTTGTAAAAGAGGAACAGAAGAATTCGAAGTAACGCCTGGAATTTGAAAGAAACTGATTAGCCAGGGAGCAACCTGAAAGAAAATTTAAAAAAATAAATCGCTGTAAGGAAATACGAGGATAATGTTAAAAATACTGGAATGTTTGTCAGATTGTGTCATTAAATTTTGCATGCAGGAGAAGATCGTTACTGTTTTCTTACCACAACAAGGAACAGCTAGCGAAAAAGGAACGCCCTTCCTTGGCGTTAAAAGGAGTGGATAACGTTATTTTTCGGATTTAGTTTTATATCGCACTTTAATCTTAAATTAACTGGTCCTATTGAATACTTAAGATATAAGATATGGCATAATGGCATAAGACATGGCATAATGTTCCACATCTTGACGCCACAGTAACAACATCAATTTTCATATTGAATGAATCGATCGATCAATCCCTCACAAAACACTTAAGAAGACGATTAGCATTGGAGCACACGTAATACGGCCATGGGTTAAAATCTATATCCGACCAAAGACCCCTGACAAGACTTTAACATAGAGAAAATATTTTGTTTTATTCTCTCAAGCTATAGGGGCAATCTGACGATTTGTTGGCAACTTTTTAAAACTTCCTTGCGAGGCAAATAACTACTGGACATATGTATTGGTTTTTTAACAGGGAGTTGTGGAAAAGTCCAACTTTTTCCACCTCTTATATTTCAAGATCAAAATATCTCGTTACGATAATTTCATGGGTCAAAATCTTTCCAACCTAGAGAGACCCAGTTTTGCAAGGAAAAGAGCACAAATAATGACATAACGAACATTTTATCTGTCACGTTTATCCTTCGAGCTTCAAGTTCTACCATCTTTCATTATTTATATCCTCACATGATGCATGTAACATCGCTGGTCAATGCGAGCAGTATGCAGGACGCAAATCATGTCATTTTTCAGTTCTCCGTGAGTCTCTGTGCATAAAAGTTTGGGCTCTCGTCCGATATCTGGGATGTCGTGTGTGCGAACCCCATCAGGTCTTTAAGATAACATTGAAAAAAAATTGGGAATGAAATTGTTTTTGGCGTGAAGTTGATGTCAGTTACAAATTTACATTGCAAATTATTCTTAGAGAGCATGCTGTTCATAATTATTCATCACAAGTTCAGTTTGCTAACGACCTCGCTAGTTCTTGCTGCGTTTAAGTCTCCGTGAGGAAACAAAATTTATTTTTACACAGAAAGGGAAGGGCATTACACAAACTCCATGGTTATTCCCCGACAATTTGTCCGAAACAACGATATCCTGAAACAAAGTCAAGTAATCTGCGCGCAAAGGCGGTACACGTGTTTAATCCTAGAGGTTTATTCTCGCTCAAATATTGATGGAATATGGCTGGCGCAAACTCGTCGGATGATATTTCAGGTTGGTAGAGTTAAAGAAACAACTGTTAACTGGTACTAAAACGGATGTTCGTTATACTTTCCTGTACACGGTGCCTACATTAATCTACCGTACATATATTTGTGGCTCGTTGATGCAGTGTTGTCTGTTAACGGCTAATTAGTATTGTGTTTGTGAATCGCTTGAATTATCCTAATTCTGAGAAAAGCTGCCCATTCCTGTTGGAGTTTAACAGCAAATATTCTTTCCTTTGAAGACATGATATACGATGACGCTAAGGGCAGACCGCCTTCAAGAGAGACGAAATATTTATGCCCGTCCGCAGTAAACATTTCCCACTGGAGTCGCCTGCAATACAATAAATACTAGATCGCAAAATCCGAGAGTATTAATTCGTTTTCAATTTTAAAGCGTTCTGTTAGCTTTAGGATTTCAAATCTCGCCATTAGGCTCAAGTTTTACCTTTTTTTTGTTATTTGCAGGTTTGTTGACCTTCTCAAAAGTAAAAGAGATGGCACTTCACCGATTTCTTAATGGCCTCTGCGACACCTGTGATGAGAATGCTGATGGTGAGAATTACTTTGTCCTCGTACATTTGCTTGTAATGTGGTTAGAAATGAACTCCAATCTTCTTCGGTCATATGATTCAATTTTCTGTTTCTTGTTTTACTGGGATGGTCAAAGCTGACAAAGTCTACAAACATTCTGCAATTTCGATGAACATTCAGGGAGGCTTCCACTGAAACAGCTAGGCACGAGGCTTGCGTCGCTGGCAAGGGTTGTTGGTGGGCTACGATGGTAAGTGTTGAATTAATTTTTTTTTTCTTTCTATACCTTTTTTTTAAGTACCGAGACGACAATACGATACGTAAACAAGAAGATAATAACATTCAAGATCCAGTGGGAAGCGAAGACCAAGGGTTGGAAGAGGAGCGAGAAGGAAAGGGAGGGAGAAGACTGAGGAAGGAAAGGAGAAGAGTTACCAGTAATCCTTTCGTCTCAAAGGGTATGGAAGGTTTTGAAGATACCCCTGTCACAGATAGGGGACAATCTTAACGTAGAAAAATGAGACCACATCACTAGTGGAAAATAATTCACATCTTGGTTTTCAAACTAATAAGGTGACATTGAAACGCTTAGCTATTAGTAATTAAGTCAGAGCAATTTAATAAATTAAGGTATAAGTATTTCTTCAGTGTAAAACTACGGTAAATAAACATACAAGGTGATAAAACAAATTCTGAAACTTTAAAGTAATAAAATGATAAAATGGGCCCCTCTACGTTTTGAAGTAGTTACAAGCTACATCGTGAAGCAGAATCAACCTTTTCTGCTATTACCATTTTTCTCTTCATGGAGGAGACAATCAAATAACTAAACAATTCTACAACCCGACGACAAGGAAATCAATGATTCCACCTTAGTACAAGGACAGGGGAGAGGGTGTGTATGGAACCTCTCCTTGAGTTTTCGTTGTAATAAGACAATCAAAATATTTTTTCCTTTAATAGATGGAGCTCAGCTTGCTCTGCAAAATGAGATGTTTTTGTTGTTTATGACCTCAGCAACGTCACATGTGGTTATTTTATCTTAAATACGTAATCTTGGTTTTCATTGTCTTCTCGCAAAATAAGAACAGAACGTATTAGATCGATGAAAAATCAATTCAAAGGGATAATAGGATGTTAAAAAATTCGAATCCTTCAATGCTGCTCAAAAAAATTAGAAGGAAACGAAATTGTGTTAAAAAGGTAAATTTGGCTAAGCCTGGTTACCAAAACGCGGTTGCTATAACAATGAAAAATGACCTGGATAAATTGTTGACACATTATTGAAAGTTTCACAAAAAGCATCACAAAATAAGGTATCTTTTCAAATTTATGAAAATGTTATTTCGTGTGTGGCAGTACCACCCCCCCCCCCCACCCCCTCGCCGCTCTTCCCCCTTGTACGTCGGTTATTGCTCGTGAGTTGCCCTTCTAGATACATTTTGTTTCTTTTTCCTCAGACTGCTGCATAATGGAGTGGTTATTGATCTGTTAACATGTTGATAAGATTGGCGTGCAAGTGGTAAGTTGATGCATCTTTTTGTATTGATTAAGTGATTCTAAAATTCCTTAAAAAAGTGTTCAATATTCTTAGAGTAAACTCTTTTGATGACGAATTTAATACTTAAAGGTCAAGTGCTGCGTACATTGTAAGTCACTTTTCTCGGTCTCGCATGGACAAAGATGTTAAATTTAAAGCAGCTATGTGGAAAAAGATATTATAATCCTGTTATACAAAATTGCCTCTGCATCGTATAAGAAGCCTCTACATACACAATGACTAAAACTTTCTATTTTATTTTCGCTTGTGTGAACGCTGCCTGCTTTTAATCTTCCGGTCGCATCTTGTCTAACCTTGAATGACCTTCAGTTGGCCGTGTGTACGATAGCCGCCATGTTGATTTTCGTATTAGAATGCTAACATACGGATTTTGCTAAAGTGTTTACATCCGTGTCGCTACCCAGTTCAGATTACGTGATGATTCATTTGGGAGGTTGCAGTTGTGAAATTGTTACACTCGAGTGATTACGTGGTAGTATGTACAAACAGAACAACAGACCGTTTTCGTATTCTCGGTATTGGACTGCTTTCAACTGAGGCTAATGCGGGAAGTCTTTTCAAATGCAAATGACTTTAATCTCTTTTTAATGACATTCCCCCGCATAAGCCTCCATTGCAAGCTAGTTCCAGTCTAATATATAGATTTAGGCCAGCCTAAAAGCGTAGCTCCTGGGCCGGGTTGTTCAAAGCCCGATTAAGCTAACCCAATAATCCTGCCCTGTTTCCAACAAGCTAACCCAATATGAGCCCGCGATCCAATCGATAACCAGCACTTGGTCAGCGGTCAACTTCAAAAAAACACGTGATCTCGAGGAGCTGTAAACTTGAGCCCGCGATATGGTCACGTGATACTGGTCAGCGGATACCTTGCTTTGACCTGTGTCAATTGATCATAACATGGATGTCCAATATCAAGGAAGTACACGGTAAACCAAGGTTACATGTCTCTGTCAACCTAGTATATAGATTTAGGCCAGCCTAAAAGCGTAGCTCCTGGGCCGGGTTGTTCAAAGCCCGATTAAGCTAACCCAGAAAAAGATAGAATTTTGATTTAAGTTTTGTAACTTTGCAGTGAGGTTTCTGTATATTGTTTGGCCTTCTGTTTTGAGTTGATAATTACCATATACACAAAACAAAACAGCAAAAATCATTTGTATAGAAGAAAAAGTTATAATTCGATTAACTTTTAATCCTGGGTTAGCGTAGACCGGCTTCTGAACAATCCTGCCCTGTTTCCAACAAGCTGACCCTATATGAGCCCGCGATCCAATCGATAACCAGCACTTGGTCAGCGGTCAACTTCAAAAATCACGTGACCTCAAGGAGCTGTAAACTTGAACCTGCGATATAGTCACGTGATACTGGTCAGCGGATACCTTGCTTTGACATGTGTCAATTGATCATAACATGGATGTCCAATATCAAGGAAATACACGGTAAACCAAGGCTACATGTCCCTGTCAACCTATTATTTGGAGTATGGCCGCCATGTTGGACAACTCCGCCGTCGCCGTCGTCGTCGTCGTGCGTACGCGCCCACGAGCAATACCGCTAGCCATGATAACCATGAGAAAATCAACTCATGGGTTTCATTTTCTTTCCTATATGAGTATGGGGCTCCGCTTGGCGGCCCTTCGGGCCGCCGGAGCTCCGCTATTATTTGGAGTATGGCCGCCATGTTGGGCAACTCCGCCGTCACCGTCGTCGTCGTCGTCGTGCGTACGCGCCCACGAGCAATACCGCTAGCCATGATAACCATGAGAAAATCAAGTCATGGGTTTCATTTTCTTTCCTATATGAGTATGGGGCTCCGCTTGGCGGCCCTTCGGGCCGCCAGAGCTCCGCTATTATTTGGAGTATTCGCTAATACCGAGAATACGAAAATGGCCTATTGTAACCTCCCAAATAAATAATGGTAATTGAACTGAGTGGAGTGCTGCGCGCTCGTTCGATTTTGAAATCACGCGTATGATTTCAGACCAAATTGCACTCCACTCAGTTCAATTGCCACTTTATTAGATCCATTTTGAAATCCCATATTTTTATCGCCTTAATTTTTAAAAAAAAACGGAACCGGAAACGCTTTTACGTCTCATTTAGTATGCAAAAGGATGTCATGTGACGAAAACTTATCCGAGCATGACAAAGAAACAAGCGGTTTTGAAGTCAGAACGAAAATAGTCTGCTTCAGGTATAAAAGTTCAATTCTCGTCGGTTGAATCAATGATGGAAGGTCTTTCTTTCTTCTGTGGTCGAGGCTGAGACTTTTCATTGTCTTTGGAGAAGGAATTTGAAGGTGCATCCTGCGTAATTCTGCGATGGATTTCTTTTGAGTTGTGAAACTCCCTCGAGTGCACGATGCCCAGTGGATGGTACGTTTTTTTTCTTTCATACCGTTTAATGGCATGATTTTAAGGGAGTCCAGCTCGTTATCATCTCCGTTTCTTTTTGTGACCTCGGCGAAGGACTCAATACTCAGGACCTTGTCAAGTTCTTGCGGCGCCGTTTGTTTCAAGATATTTCCAAGATGGCGGGACTAACACCAGCTTCGTAAGACGTTCATTCATTCACTGTTTTGTGGAGCGGGGCGTATTTTGACTATGTTTATTCACAGCGACAGAGTTGAGCTCTTTTGTTGCTTCGTTTGAAACTACCAGAAACCTGGAAACATCTACCTTCTTGAGATGGCCCTGAATTTGTTGTTGAGTGGTTTTCGTTTGTTTATGTTTTACTGGACTCGGTATCATACGGATTTTGAGCAGATGTTGAAGAAAAATCGCCAAAATATTCGTCAAAATGGACACTGAAAGTTGGAAACTTCCATTAAAGTTGGTGTTCAGCCTGAAGGAGCTGATAATCGTCATTTAGAAACTGTAATTAATTACATTCGTCAAATTTTTTGGAAAAAAACACACAATAACAACAGAGTTTTGGCAATACTAGTTGCTAAATTATCCACACAGATGCGATTTAGTGCAAAAAATAGTGCGATTCGTGAATAAATCGCATCACTGAGAGCCAATCAGATTGCAAGGATAACTAGTGATTTCAAAATGGATTTAATAAATCATCATATGATCTTAACTGGGTCGCAACAAGGATGTTTTCACTTTAGCCGAATCCGTCAATTACTCGCATAATTCCTGAATCTTGAACGCAAAGGCGCGCTTTAACAGGGATTTTGTCATGGAATATTCATTTGTCAAACCACAAGAGACTGAGACATTGATCGTTGTTGAATGAAAAAAAATTATTTGGTTTTCTTTACTGTAAAGAAATTTGAAATGCTTGTATTAGAGAAAACGTCTGAATTTTTTTCCTCATCACTTTTAATCTCTCTAAGAGGCTATGAAAAATATCATCTGACACAACCGTACACAAACATTTTCTCGTAGAAAACGACCGCTGATAAAATACACCTTGGCAGTTCGGCTGACCTTGAATGACCTTTACAAGGTCGTTTTTCCTTGGTTTTTGCTTTATAATGTAAACTAATAGCGTGACAAAAACAATGTAATCAATGCAGAAAAAATCTGCCTTCTTATTTCAATCATTCTACTGCCGCAGTTTTTCAACAGTTTTCAGGTTTAAAATTTTTATAACCGTACCAATCTACCTAAATCTGCATCAATCGGGAAAAAATTTTACAGAGAATTTGAAATAAAACAGGACGGTGTTCCTTCAACTTTTTAACACCGAAAATTGGCATTTTATTTCGGCACGTGGAAATTTAGAGGGAAAACTTTGTGCTGCCTCAAAATTCGTAGCACCAGAAACCAAAGCAAATTAAAATGTGCGAATCAAAATGAATATAACAAACAATATTGCAGACTGTAAGCTCATGGCTAATCGTTAAAGGGAATGAGTTTGAATTTCGCCCAGCGGTCTGCCGGGCTTATTGAACTAAAACTACGGAGATTATACTTGAGTTTGAGAATATCCTTTGGCTTAAGTAATTGCAAAAGCTTTACTTGGAAAATGTATGTATTCTCAGCGAATTTCAAGCTATTGTGTCCTACACAGTTGATTGAAAAATGAATCTTGGCCCCTGGGAAGATCCTTTTTATTGTGCGCTTTTGCGTTTTATGTAAGAATTTCCTTTGCAAAGCTTCCCTGGCAATCGAAGTTAGGGGGTAAGTCCATTTTATAAGCGCGTTTTAGCTTAAAACGGAAAGATTCCGATCATGGCTTCAATGTTCTGAAAAATATTTCAAAGCCATTTCATTTATATAGCATCATAATTTTGGATAATATATTCAAGTTATTTTTTGGACTCTAGTTTGGTTCCTTAAAATGGCTTACATTTACTCATGAAAAAGGATAATTTATTTCGCCACATGTCACGTCCATAAACCACATTCGATCTTCTTGTTATTAAATTTGTTATTGTTTACGTTTATTTCTTTAAAGCTAGATTTTAAGGAATTTTCCTATTGTAATGTTTGCTTATCCTACCAATAGCAAAATAAAAGATAGTAAAGATTTCATGGATGCATTTCCTTGATTTTTCCATAGAGTCATTCTTTGCCCAGCTACGGATTCCTCACATGGATTCCTATGGATACTCATGGTTCATCATGGACGACAGATAGCTAAATTTGCGCATGAAGTAGATTCTGGATCCTCCGTTTCTTTTCTCTGTACTTCTTTAGGTAAAGCACAGTAATTTATATCAATAGAGAATTGTATAGGTACTAGACGCAAGCCTTTCACTTTCGAATGTGGCAACATTTCACTTACTAAATCTTCAAGCAGACGAGTGAGGAGTACATTTTCTACAAAGGAGTATTGTCTTGATCTATCACAATATTCTCACACCAAATTTTAAAAGCCGGGGTTCTATACGGAAACCAGTAATGATGATTTTATCTATCGAACTTACACAGAGTAACTTTTTTAAGTTATAAGTGCGCACCCATGTTGTTGAATCCTGAAATCTTACCAAAATTAATTTGACTTTTTGTGATTTTTTCCTTCAAGGAACTTTCTTGAATATTTTTAAGAACAATTAATTGGGAATTTTTCTAAATTTTGTCACTCGAGTGAAACCAAATTAGAAGCGGAACTTTGCAGCTTGACACACCAATCCTTCAGTAAACCATAGCTAAATTATTCAGAGTACGAGCCAAAATTGATTCCACTTTTTGTTGATCATTTGCAGTATATTTTATCGGGCTTTTTAGACATCATTTAAATTTTGATCCTTGTTTACATTCTAAATTACAACTTTGAAAGAAATTTCGTTTAGTCAATTGAATCTTGATTATTTTGCGGTACAATTGCTTGGGTTTTTTAGGCGTCAAACATTAACATTATTATTTTGATCCTTGTTTACATTCTAATTCGTGTGACACCAAATTACACTTTGAAAGAATTCACCAGGTATTTTCAAACACGTTTTAAGCTATTACACTGTACCTTGCAAACGGTATTGGATATCAAAAACAACGTTTGCTGTTCACAATTCCAGTTACATCCTACAGTTCTTAATTTCTGTCAGGTTTTCATCAATGGGTGCGCATTATTTTATACATAGCTAAAAAATCAATACGTCGCCCTTTTGCAACGAGAATTAGACGGATGTATTTTTCAAAACCAATGAAATCAACACTTGATGCAGAATTTCACCAACATTTACACGACTTCGTTTATTGCACGGGCTTTTAATTCGCTGATTAGTTCAACAAAACATTTTCTAGAAGGGGAGTACAACGTTTTAGTTCAAATATCGAAGCAACGTTTTCTGTCTCCTTAGTTATCAGTTTGGCTTGTAAACTAGAACAAATTTTACTTTTTAGTCGAATGACATCACCGGGTAAACAATATTCGGTAAGGTTATATTTATTTTCATACTTAGTTTCTTGTACGCGACTTCTGTTAATGGCGTATTTAGTTTAATTCATTTCTATTTAAATATAACTAATGAAACAACTTGTAAACCAGTTAACATCAGTCAAATATGTTAGTAAAATTGAAATAAACAAACAGTTGTAATCAATAAATGAGTCTTCCTTTATTTACACGAAAAACAAAAAAAATTGCGCTTTTGAAAGAGGCCTGGAAACTAGTCGGAATGTAGGCTATCTCTTTTACTATTTTTTGACTATGTAGGGTTGCCGAGCCGGGAAAAATTTCTGAACTTTTAAACAGGGTCTAGTAACAAATCAAAATAAATGCTGTTTTTTGATGGGCGAAATCTGTTTGCAAACTGTTCAGATTTTTCCTGCCAAAAGACTTATTTTTGACTCATTACACGACTCCATCTAAACGCCCAGCTTTTTTTCCCGCTGAAAGACTTAGTTTTTTTTTTTAATTATCTACAGATCCTTTTCAAAAGCCCAAAGCATTTCCCGCCAAAATACATAGTTTTTTTTACCCAGTTTCAGACTCGGCACTTTTAAAGCCATATAATTTCCCGCCAAAACACTTAGAATTTGTTTATTAAATTTTTTCCTCGTCGAGAGTCTTTGAGGTTTTCCTCCTCAGTGTTCTTCCACTTTGGCAAATATTCATCAAGCATTCCCGTTCTTTATATTTGCACGGATTTAGCATGGAAAAAACCACTCAAAGACAGCTTCAGGCAACTTCAAAAGTGATTTAATAACCCGATACACTTTCTCAACTCCTGCAAGAAAAGAAAACAACATTAGAAATGTTAACCGACCACAGGTGTACAAACAGTGATTTACAATGAACTTTATAAAATCATGTGAAAATTTAGACTGCTTAAATGTGATAACAAGACTACAAACAAAATGCAGTGAGATTGGATGATTTCCTTTTAAGACTTAAAACGTTCCATCTGGGATAACGTTGCGCGTTCAGGATTGAGTAGGATGCCATTCTTAGTTAAAATCAAAGCAGACTCCATATCCACAGTACGACAATAAAAATGAAATACACCGTTTAACTTGTGGCCTATAATTTCAACAAACCGGTGAAATCCACACATTAAAAATTCGGCAAATTTAAATGACTACACACATTAGTACAAATTATTAAACATTGCACCTCTTCGAAGTAAGTAGTAAGTAAAATACATCGGGAAATCGAAAAACTGCGGAAATATTTACCATTGCTCTTTTATTTTTCCTTTTACAAATGTAATATTCTGCATTATATACGAGAATCTTTGTTTACAATTTGTGCCTCATTAGCATAAGCGATACAGTTTCTGATGGAGCTACAAAAACATTAGTTCTGAATAAAAAAAAGTCACAGCACGATTATCTGTCCCAAGGAAATTAAGCCCCATGTGCTTTTCGTACGGCGCGGGTTTAAAAACTCAAAATTTAAAAAAGAATGTAGCGCTTTTGCCACCCAGTAATTTTGCAGCTTTTGAAAGCCAGTTTCTCCTCGAATATTACACCCAAAGAGCCAAAACTCACACCAATTACTAAGTTTCGCAAACTCATTAAATGTTTGTAGTCAGTTCGTGTCTAGCGTGATGCCTTCTCCACGCAAAGTCACGTGTTGATGGGGAAAAATGTAAACAATGACATCAACAAAGATTCTCTTACTGACACGCAGAAAAAGACTGAATCATGATTATTCTAATTAGACGATATTACAATTGTATTGTTATTCCCCCAAAGAATGGGGACAGATTTTCAACGCACTTCCAACATTTTGTTTATTCTTGTTTGATTACATTCGCTATATCTCTTCCAGATTTTCCTTACGGGCAAATTCCACAAAATTAAACAATAAATAGCGCCCCAGAGTTCCGGCGCCAATGATATCTGATCGAGAAAAAGTCTTTCGTAAAATAGGGTCAAATAATCGACAAAATTTTCAGAGCATTAAACATCAACTCCAAGGTACATTTGGCATTACTGTATTTTCTTGTACCAGTGTTCAATCAAATCTTTTCGGAAGAAAACTTTAGAAATGCTTTTGAAACGCTTTCTCCTCGTGATGGCATCTTAATTTGGAAAATTTGCGTTTTATTGAAATCAACCTGTTCTCTTTACTGCTGTCATGGCGACACCGATTCAACTAAAAATGCATGTGACCAAAAGACAATCTGTAACCATTAATTTCGAATTAATACGAAGGATCTTAATAACGATCCGCCTGAAATACTCTTTAAAGTGCTGATTGAAATACTTAGGCATGTTTCCCAAGTAATTGAAACAAAACACTTCGAGCAAAGCCAAAAAATCATAGCTGGTCTTCATTAAATTTCAATGTTCAACTGGTAGCTTTTGCTATGACGAACAAGTTTTTTTCTTATGAACGGCACCAACCAAATTTAGATAACAAAGATCTATATAAAAAAAAGACGCCAATGAACTTACCAAGTGAGTGATGGCCTTTCAATCGTTATTGTAAATAACCAATGCTTGCTCTATAGAACGGAAAAACAAAGCAAAAAAATAAGCGTCAATGAAACACCCTTAAACAATACTTGTAATAACTATTTGCCAACGAGGCATTTAATCAGTGATTAATTTTGAAAAAAGTAAAGGCTCCCAAGCATATTAATTTATCGGGATCTTTTCATTGATTTAATATTTTAATTTTAATCTTTATTACGCTGTGCATAGATTTTGTTCCATTTCTACAAGGTCCGATTTTCAGAAAAATTTAATTTGACAAATTCGTAATTTTCTGGAAAAAGGATGATTCTAAGGGAATGCATAGCCATGTTTCCAACTTTGGTTAAATTGTAACACGTCGTAAAAAGCTGGATTTAATGGAAAACCGCATTTCCTTGAGCATTTAAAGAAACCGGAAGTTCCCCCTGACATCTATTGGAAGTTACCATTTTTTCCGTTTTTCACCTATTTCGGTTTTGCTTGTGCTTTTTTACTTTGCATTTTGTAAGACACAAAGAAAAACATCTTAAATGTAACCGAATGTAACCGTAAATGTAACCGTTGAACTGTTTACATTTTCCGCGCTCAGGCTGACGCAAGTAACGGGAACTGAATTTTCAATTCCTTACCAACGCGTGCCAGCGCGCGCACAAATCGGTTAATTAGCCCTTAAGTAGGCTGGCAAAAGTTTTCAGCACTTCTCTAACAGCTATAATTTGAAGGATGAATACTACCACTGTTTTGGTAAACAAGTCGGAGTCATTCTTTACCATAACAACATTACAACCTAAAAACACCCTTACTTTTAGCTTCAAACACTTAAAACTTGAAAACGAGCTCGGTGAGCCCCATTTTTGTTATCAAATTGTGATAAATGTGATAAGATGCAACATTTTGCAAAGTTTAGGAAATTTCTGTGGAGAAGTTTCAGAGCCACCTTAAATGTTTGGATATTTGACTCATTGTATTATTATCATAAGACTGTATCTCAATATTGACCTTTGACAAAATTGAACCAATTCAGCCTTTGAAAGAGGTGCCACCTTAAATGTGTTTGAATATTGAAACATCCCAACTTTGTCTACCAATACTAAGCCTTCTGATGATACTACCATCTGATCGTCGTGTTATGAACTAAAACAAATTGTAGCACTGGATTCTTTTAAAGAACTTAACAAGAACTGCCCTCGCCAGTGGAAGTTTATTGTTTAGTCGTGTCTTCGAATTCACTGAGTGCTAGTCATCAGAGAGATGACTGTTTCGCTTCGCAATGCTCTACAAAAGTTATGTCCCATTAGCGTATTCCACGGCTTAAATTTCCAAAAATTATATCCCAAAATCCGTCATACCACACACACTCTTTATTTTCAATTGCGTTTCAAAATTAATACAGAAAACGTTTTATCACATACCATTTTAGTCCATAAAACGCCTGATACTCAAACTCCATGTCTTGTTGTTTGCAAGACTTGCATGATCTTTAGCACTTGTATGCGTAAACTTTATTGTGTCCACCTGAGAAAGAAAATATGATCAAATTAGCCATTTCCTGTAACAAATGGAAAAAGCGAGCGTAATCACAGTGGTTTACGCAAACGAACTCAGTGATGCTCACTTTAAGGTGCAGACGTCACAGAAATAAACGAAGTGAAGCCATGACTCTCAGATTCTTTGCAATCCCTGAAATGGCAATAAAATGTTAAACCTCGTCTCAAAAAACGCGATTTAGAGTTAAACATTGAGGTGAATCAAGGATACGCGGTAAGGGTGAAATCATTGTCTATTCTGAGAAGCACGTGACACTAATTTGGCAAGCCTTTAGTCTATAAATTTAACCTCGAAATATAGATTGATAGTGTGTTTATCACTCTTAATTTACCGCTTTTAAGAGCGCGAAGATACGACTTTATATCAATAATGTCATGCCTATTGGTAATCTTAAGGTTTAGCGCAGTCATTTATATTCTACCAACCTGAGAAACTCCCAATCAGTCAAGAGCCACAACCAGAATGAGCTCAAAGCTCAAAACAAGTCTCCAAAATTATGCACGTGTATTTGTCGCCAAGGCCAGTTCGGGTCACAATTACTCTTCTGTGTTGAGTTTTGCTCCAATATCGATACTTGGCCATGCGGTTCATCTGCCTCCTTGTTCTAACTTAACAGTCTTTGATTTTCCCACATTTTTACAGCAAACCAGCAGCAAACATTTCCTTTCCATTGTGGTTACATAAACGAAGCAAGAACTAGCGAAGGTGGTGGCAAACTGAACTTGTGATGAATAATTAGCAGCGTCGGCATGCACTCTTGAAATAATTTGCAATGCAAATTTGTAAACAAGATCAGAGGTTTCGCGCCAGAATTTGCAAGCACATTACAAAATTGGTCTCCCTTAGTCCATAGCTTTAAATTACTTTCTTTGTCGATAATAACAGTATAGGAGATGCGTAAAGAATGTGCATATATGTGGGACTGCAATATGGGAGGCTTTTAATCCTATGAACTGAATAAGTCTACGACAAAGGGGTCCACATAGCAAAGATTGGGAGGGGGTGTGAAGGGTGTGAGCCGCTGTAGTAGAGAAAGCATTTTTTTTTTAATTTTTAGAACACGAAAAGTATTGTCGTTTGCTTACCAGGGACGTCTGAAATATATCACATCGCTAACACTGAGTGTAAGGTATGTGAGGTCATAAAAGGTACGTAGAATCAGAATTCAAACACTTAGAGGAGAAGAAAAAAGGTTTGAATTTAATTGAAATCACCTCACCCGTGTAGAAAACTGCTCGCTGAAAGAGACTATTCACTCACAGCCCTGTCACCATAAAACCTTAAAACCTGCTAGTTCGGATATTGCACCTATGTGATGATTCTTTAACTTAAAATATTTCTATGTAGAGGGCACAACAAACTTCGAAGTAAAGTCTGAGAGATTAGCAGTTCTGTTCATTGCACTTCATTTTGATTCAAAATAAAGCAATTTCCTTCATTGACATTTTTGCTTATCAAACGTACGGCTCACGATGATGGTGTCGCAAAGAAGGAGGTTGGAAACGATGAAAACTTCAAATTGTACTTAAGGAATCATATCTCGTCCACACTACTCCGGAGGAATTTGAAAACGCAACTTTATTGCTACAGTTAGGCTTACCGTCCACACTAATCCGTCAAGTAAAGGGAGCTTCTTAAAACCACTCTTCAAGCCGGAGCAATTTGAAAACGCCGGCTTCGCGTTTTAGTGTGGACGGAAAACAATTTGAAAACGGAGCTATTAGAAAATGATGATGTAACGATAACCATGTGATTTCCCTGCCCGAGTTTTTCCTCAAACACAAATATTTTGTTCTCGGAAATATTAGCTCGTCAAGCTACTCTGAAATTCGAGCTTAAAAAAAGTTTATGTATGTGTATGTATGTATGTATGTACGCACCGGTGACTGTTGCGTTTTCAAATTTCTCCGACGTAGTGTGAACGGGACCTCAGAAACGTGTTCGAAGGGCCCACGGGCAAACGGAGATGAATAGCGAGCAACCTAATGGGGGAGGGATGCTCGAGAAAATGCACCAGCGATCCAGTTTGCGTTTCTTAATGCGTTCCCTCCTTGACGTCGTCATTCCTTTCTCCTTTTGTGGTCCATATTGCGTTTTAACAACTTTTGGTTTTCTGTGTTCTGTTTATGTATTCCTTATCGAGTTCTCCTAGCGTTATCAGTTAAGCTCTATTTTTTGCCCCGTTTGTGCCTTTCTTTTTGCAGTCCGTTTTTTTTCCCTTTTGCATTTCTCTTTTACGCTCCGTATTAGCGTTCATCCTTCTGTTACGCTTTTAAAATTCCTTTGCGTTCTCCTTTGGGTCCTTTTTATGGTGGGTTCTAATCGGGTTACGATTTTGCTTTCCACTCTGCATTCAGATTTTGCGTTCCCATTTACATTTTGTCACTTTCCTTTGACTTCCTTTACCTTTTTCCCCTACCCCTCCCCTCAGCCTTTTGCACTCCTTTTAACCTTTCCCTTCTTTTTGTGTTTCCATTTTCCTTTTTGCTTTACGCTTTGGTGATCCCTCAAAAATTCCCCTTTGTCTTCTTATTATCTTACTTTCCTTACTCAATGTATTCGTTCCCTATTGTGTTCCTTTACTGCGCTTCCTATAAGGTTCCATAGATGCGTTCTCTTTGTGTTGCATTTCCCATAACTTTCCTTTTCAGTGTCTCCTTTTGAGTTCTATTTTTCTTCCTTTCTTGCGTTCCGCCGAGGGATCCTTCTTTGCTTTTCTTGCGTTCTCTGTTTTTGCCTTCCCTCTTTTATTCCATTTTGTGTCGTGTCTTGCGATAATTTCCTTTTTGCACTACCAAATTCTCCGCCCGGCGGAGTAGACATATAGAGAGTACCACGAGGTTCCGCCCTCGAGGGATATCTTTTTTCAGTAGGTATGTTTAAGGGTAGATTTTTCAGGAACTGAAGCACTAAAAAGGATAGTAGAAACTGTCATCTAAAACGAAATGGTTTTTGTTCAAGGATCAGTATTTTCAATTTCCTGGCCCGGGGCGATGAAACGTGCTGTACCAAGCATAAAAACCTAGAAGAATTCCGAGAATAAAACACGTGGCAAAGCAGACAGGAAAACTCTTGCTGACGTTGTTGTTTATATTTTGTCTTATTAGCATACGACTTTTTTTAGAGAAGGCATCATCCTAGATAAAGGTCGAGTGACTACAAACATTTCAACACCTTGTGAAATTGAAGTTAATAATTGGTAAAATGTTTAGCTTTTGTGGTGTACTATCAAAGGAGATATATAGTACCTTTTAAAAACTTTGAAATTTCTGGGCAGCAAAAAAAAAAAAGCCTAATGAGCAGATACAATCTTTGTTAAATTTTAAGTCTTTAAAATCGCGTCACAAAAAGGTATTCAATGAATTCAATGAAAAATGAACAGCTCGTTTCCCCTGACAGGGATCTTGCTATTAGCAGAATTTGTTCCATTTTCAAACATAATGTATCACTTTCAAGGCACGTTCATTTCATTGTTCGTGGCATATCAAAGTCCCCGAGACAGTGAGAAGAAGTCTGTGGAAATTATTAGCTTTTATTACAAATAGGATCACTGAATAATGCAGTTTAACCATCATGGCATAGGAGTAACAAATATGGTAAGCGGACACGTAATTTCTGGGTTTTATTATTATTATTATCATTATTATTATTATTATTATTATTATTATTATTATTATTATTATTTTAGTTCTCATATTCTGGAGACAATTTTAATAACACAGCTATTCCAGTCGCGCTTGTTGGACATGACGTGATTATAGCCAACTGAGCTCTACGCTCCTCGTTGGCTATCTATCCTCTCATATCCAACGCCCGCTCGTGGAATAATTGTTAGAGTTTTCGCGGCGTACCCAAAGAATATGAAATGCTTTACAAGGAAAGCATGTTATGGGAACACCAACATGTCAGCCATGACGTCATGTCGCTCCATATGTATTTAGAATTTAGCGGGGTTAAGGTAAATAAATATTTAAATACAAAATGTTGAGATTAACTTCTTTTTTATTTTTTTATTTTTTTCCATCCAAGTTTAATGCGATTGTTCACGAAATCCTATATCGTTATACATCTGCTATAACTCTTTTCTTAAACATCTAACCCCGCATTCTCCTTCTTGACGATCAGGCAGCTGTTGGGGGATCTGAAAACAAAAGGAAAACCGAAAGTGACAAAGGAACTGTCAAATGAATCTGTGAGCGGTCTAGAGAAATCTAATCCTGCTCTGTGATTGGCTACTCGAGCGGGAAAGATGGCGCTATCTTGTCCGCTCGGGACTACCTGCTGTGTCCTGCAAGAAAATCGTGTTCTTTTTCCATATGAAAAAAAATCCTTTATTGACTTAGCTATGTTGGCCTCGTTTGTCCGTCTCGGTCCATAGAAACGCAAATAAAAGAACTTGGCCAATATCTAGCCATCTTGACCTCACGCTTAGTCGATAACCCGTATGTATACATACATGAAGAACGGCATATCAAAGAGTTCAATTAGATCCCAGTTTCAATTTGTAACTACTTTGATATTGATAAGACAGCTTTCAATTTAGCATGGTAATACCAAAGCCAGTATAATCACTCAGGCCAATCACAAAGGACACAGACAATCTGGTGAACCAATCGAAACTTGAGCGCGTTTTTTTTTTTTTAAGCCAATCGTGTAGCTTATAGTAACGTAAACCAATTACTTTTCAACACTCAAGTGAAAACCGCTCTAAAAAAATGGAAACGTTATTTCGAAAGTAACCAAAACCTCAAATACCTACACTAGACGGTGGTTAGTCAGTTTTAGTTTTTATTTACTTGTTACAATGCTCAAAATTGTCAATGTAAGAAAATATTTTCAATGCATTTATTTTTAGCAATATCAGTTCATATCGACAAATCTGTGTCCTTGTCAGCTTTGCAAAGATTCTGAGTACCTGAGAGTAGCAAATGTTGCAGCCAAACCATACTCTTTGCTCCGTGATCTACTTGTAAACACCTATATTTGGGAATGCATAAGTGCCTTAAAAGTGGACAACCTTCGTATACGCCTGGTACCCAGAAACATTCTTAATTCTTACCGAGATCAAAGAAGTCAAGCTTCAACCTGTCCTCTGAACATCCCGGCCAGTACAACAAGCTGACACCCTCACCAGGCCATCCTCCATTTGGGTGAACGCAGAAGTTATGCTTCAAATTCTTCAATGAAGAACCAGCTGCCAATCTGAAATGACGAACAACATGACCAGATCAAATGAATGTAACTAGGATACTGGAAGCTTGTTCATTTGAGGGGTTAGTTGATTAAGATTTTATGGCATGAAACAAATTAAAGTGTTTTCTTTATTTTTTTTTCACATGAAGGTTAACGGTTGAGAACACATAGTCAGGGACTTAACCACAAGGTTTCATTTATTAGCCCTTTATAACATTTTTGGCGACTCATAGCACTTTTGGATCGACATTTTTCCCCAACGGAGTTAGCATTTAACCAAGCATGCCAATGGGCTTCTGGCTTGGAGCCTTTTGGGGGTTTTGTGCAACATATTACAGTTCTCAATCTTTCAGTTCATTCTCTTTTTGAAAAAATCGGTATGAATAGGCTCAAAGGATACTTGAAGGTGATTTTGCTACACTTGTTTTTTGTCATAAGAGAGCTAAAATTATCATTAAGTACTTCCCTCGAACACGGAATGATAAATGACGGTACATGTAGGTAGCAACTGAATTGCTGAAGCCGGAAACAAATTAAAATTAGTTTTTAACAAGTTTTCCAAGACATGACAGCAGAATTTGGAAACGTCTCTTTCAAGTTGACATCACAACTTGTGCAGGTGAAAATCATTCTAACTTTCCGTTCATTTCTAAGTACAATTTAGTAGAGTTCTTTTTCAACACAAACTAGGCCATAACTAAATTATTACCATCACTCATTTAAAAATGCATTTTTTGGATTTTGACTTTTTAAAGTCACCGTGCCCTTAAAATAAATTGCCGTAATTATGGACACACCTGACGTGCTTGGAAATGCTCAGATCGCATTTGTCCTTCAGCATAAGTTTCTTCCCGTAAGTAGGATTATTGTCTGAGGACGAAAAATACAAAATACACACAACAATAAACAGTACCTAATCATTTGCTTGCGTTATTCTCGTAAACTGATTTGAAAATAACCTCAGGTTTATTGAAGCATTTACTAACTTCTCAATCGACATCAGAGTTCACAACGAAATTCTCAAGGAGCTTTCACATCTTGACCGTCAAACAAAATGTCACTTTCTAGCCAAACAGACTTAAATAGAAGTAATCTGTTTCACTTATTTCATCATAGAATTTATAGGGACTCCAAAACATTTTACCAGTTATATTTAGCTGATCGTAAAAGACTTAGAACTAAACATATCATATCAGACGTACAACCCGAAAGCAACGGACGTAAACAAAAAGACGTTGTGTATTTCTCACGAACTGTACTTTCACTCTTGCGGTGAGGATATTGTCAAGAAAAAGAACACTACAAAAAAAGCTGCTAAAACGTAAACAAAATAAAGCAAAGTTACCCTGGGGACAGATCACTTTCTTGCTGCACTTGTGATGGATAACGCCGTCCTGGTCAAAGAGGAAAATCATGTCGGTCGCATTACAAGCCCTGCCTCTTTTTTTGGTGAAGATGAGATAGGTGCCGTCAGGTGGAGAACAGCCTGCATTGTTAGGGGCAACACAAAAGTCGCCGTAGCTTCGTATTCCACTTTCTAGCAAAAAATAAAGCAGAATGTTTCAAAATAGCTTTTATCTGTTGAAAACCGCTTAAAATAAACAGATATTTCAATGCCTAAGTGTTGTCTAGATAATGCTATAATTTTACTTGTTCTGTTAGCTAGCAGCTACACGTTTCAGTTCTGCCAATTCAAATATTTGCACTAAAAACCCACGTCGAGGTAAAGCCCCAAGTAAATCATTTCATTTCGACAAGATGAAAGTGTATACAAATTTTCTTCTAAAAGATTATGAACAATGATGACCGTATAGTTTTTTTACTGGTCCTTACCAACAAAACAAGTTTACCGTTTTTGTTTGTTAGTTCATTATTTCTCGCGCAATCAAAGTGCGTTCGACAAGGAAAATCAGGAAAGGAGATTCAATTCCCGGGACACAAATATAAGTAAATTAAAATGGGTCTCTTGTACATTAGCGTAAGTGGAGAAGGGCTACCAAACGTTTTTTACAAAGTGCTTACCAGGGCAATACATGCAGGGTTTTTCGACTGTTGTGTCCACGCTGGGATCGCACTGTTTCCCACCACAGCGCCGTTTAGGGTTGGTGCAGGTCTTGTGCCTTCTCTGTTTTCCAGGCTCACATAACTGATCGCATCTTCCCCATTCACTCCACTCGGTTAATCCGCCATCCACTAAAACATCAATATTGATGTTCAAAACGATTTACAAGAGTGTAGTTTTCTTTTTTTTTTTCAAAAATAGTTTCTTCTTTGAGGTTAAAACATACGTGTTCGCACATGATGAATAGGTTATCAACTGGATTTGGCACCAAAAATTAGTCAGCAATAAAAATTTATCTTATACATATGGAAATTCGGAGAAATGAATGAAATGAAATTTGTTAGGAAGGGGTGAAATTTTAAAAACTTATAATTACAATGAGCTACCCATTCCTAACCAAGTTATTGATCAACCACCCAAGTGTAAACAACTAGCAAGTAACTTGGCCCTTTTCTTGCGACCTTTTAATTTGAGTGTTTTTTCTTTTAGGAGGAAGGGTCACAAGTAGATTGGCGGGACTAAAGCAATCGTGACGGATTGGCCTGGAAGTTATGTAAAGTAATTGCGACTTTTTAAAATGTCCCCTTTAATCTTTCAGTCTTTCATTCTTTTTTTTTACCTGGTTTTCTATCCTCGTCACAGTCATCCTCGTTCACCCAATACCAGATCACTCCGGGATCTCTCATTCCACCGTCCCAGATCCAGTCCGCTGGATGCCGATCCGTGCCACCCCATATGATAGAACCCGAGGGGTAGTGGGTGGAACTGCTGGAAGTAGTCAATAGAGCCTTGTTATGAGTTCCTTTGGCGTCGAACCAAGGCATTCGCTTGTTTAACGACTTCCACCATGAATACTCCCATTTGCTAAATTTTCTTATTAAATTCACTTTCGTTTGCTTGTCATTTGTTGCCATGAAGCTGGAAAAAGACAACAAACTAGTTTAACCTTCAGCGAAATAAATTTAAATCTGCAGTCCGATCAAGAAAAAATTTATCAATTGATGGACCTCAATAAATCTGATCTTTCATATTTCAGATAGTATTTTTCAATTATTTGCACAATTCACTGTAGTTTTACAATCCCACAATTACAATACATAACAAAAAAAGTCTAAAAACGAAAAAAAAAATCACCAAACTTGTAAGCAACACCCTGTGAACTGAATTTGCAAAACTTGTCTATTTTCTTACGGTTATTTCGTCTTACTGTCGTAGACTTCTGCAGGGGGTTTCACAAGCTTACACTAAACGCCTGTCTTTAAGCTAATTCAAGGAACACAAACGAACAACGATCTGGCCCGATTCGCGAAAGAAACTAGACGCGGCGGTGAAATATTTACAAAACAACAAGTATAACGACAATTCTTTATTCAAACACGATAGAGTTTTTGAGGCCGCGTTCTAAGCTAAAACCGTGGCCCTCAAGGCTTGTGAATAAACGGCAAGTTTCACAACTTCAGTGCACAGAGTGCTGTACCAGTTAACTATTTTAAAACACATAATTAAAGTAGTGTCCTAAAAACGTCTGTTGATGCCCTCTTTTCTGTATAGCTTAGCTCCCTTGTATAAACACACCGACTTTAAATCGAAGAAATTACTTGCCAGAATGGAAAATAGTCCAGCGCCGGAAAATTGCAGCAAAATAATTAGACTATACCTTTTTTACCAAAAGCGTCTACCGGCATTTTTAGCAATCAGTAACTGCAACTTCCTTTTACGCACTTTCATGTTACAATATTTCAATTGTAAGGTGTGTATTCGCCCTTTGCATCTTCAAAAACACCCGCATACAATCTCTTGAGTAGCGGCGACGTATAATCCTCCAACAAAGGTAAGTTCAAAAAATGTTTTTCTCACAACTAATTAACCTGTATGAGGTTGGAGCTTCAAAAATTCCTCCCCAGTGACGACGAGAATTAGCATCCATCATGTATTGGAAAGTTCCATTATTGTTGAGAGTTTTAATGCTGTCTGCTAAGTCCAATATAGAGTAATCCCGATTCAATCCAGGGTAGAGTTCATTTCTAATAACAAAAAGAAGTAATTAGTCGTCATGTTGCGATTATGTCATTATGAAATGAGGGGGTAAGTTTCTAAAGAAACTGTGGTGCTGCGTCGTTGGGGAATATAACATGATAATTTTGTTTTATCAACTGGGTTGATAATGTGAATTGGCCACCGCAAAGAGATTCGCAAGCTGACGTTTCGAGCGTTAGCCCTTCGTCGGAGCAAATTCGACGAAGGGCTAACGCTCGAAACGTCAGTTTTCGAATCTCTTCACGGTGGCGAATTCACATTATCAACCCAGTTGATAAAACCAAATTATTTTATAACATAACTAAAGCAAAGCGCGCGCTCTGATTGGTTAATTTAGCGTCTACTATTTGCCCATGGGTGTACGCTGCTGACGTGTGTGCTAATGTTTACAAAGCAAATCTTTTGACAGACATTGTTTCCACTGTAATGGCCGACGTCCTTCTCCCAGAAATGCGAAACTGTCTTCACAGTTGTGTGAAGATGAAACTTTATCGAGTTACTGGTGTGCAGTCGGTTGTCATGAATGAATTTTCGCGCACTTGTTTTCTCTTGTCATGTGAGACTACACGAACATTTTTTGTGATGTAGCTCAATAAAAGGACTTCTGTTGTTCCAATGTCTCAATGTTATGTTATAAAACAAATGGTAACCGCCATAGCGTGCACTATTGAGTTATGGGTGCACTTGGGAGGTTTGCTAAGCACTCAAGAAGCTAGAGTCGCACTCGGCTATCGCCTCGTGCGACTCTTACGCTTCTTTCGTGCTTAGCAACCTCCCGCGTGCATCCATAACTCAATAGTACACGTTATGGCGTTTACCATTTGTTAAATGTCATTATGGTTGGTTGCTCACACTACACTACTTTTGGTGTAATACCCTCTATACATCAGCCTGAAGGCTCTACTTTTGACAATTGGACACTCCACATAGACACAATAGCGAGAGAGCCGCATGGCGTCTTACTCGGTGAAAAGGCTAAATTTTCGAGTACTACAGTTGGTTTTCGAAGTACTCGTGCTTCTCTCAGCAAGTTATGACAATCATAACTTCTCTGAAAGCGATTATATCGGAAATTTGGGTAGATATCAGCAGCAATTTGTTACGGCAACAAAGCAAGGCCCGACGAGCGCGGCCATTTTGGGACTAAAGGCAGTTTCAGCATTCCAACCGAAGAACTTCAAGCGAAAATTCTTTCACTCTGTGATGAAATATACTACAAATGGTGTTTCAACTTTCAATCCTCGTATTTTGGAGCTCGAAATTTTTAAGGCCTGTGATGTAAACCCGAATCCTGGCCCGACTACTCCAAGTGAAAACAAGAATGACAAGACAGTCAATTTGTCCAAGGTATGTTTACCAGGAAAAGGTCTCAGACTAGGACAGTGGAACGTAAACAATCTAACGGACACTAAGTTTGAGCAGATAAGGTTATTACTAACCACTAGACGTCAAGAAATCGATGTGCTTTTTCTCCTCGAAACATTTCTTAAACCAAACAAACCTGACTGCGTTCTAGAAATACCTGGCTACACGCTCTTCAGGAAAGACCGGCAAGGAACCAAGAAGGGCGGCGGAATTCTCGCCTACGTTGCTGACAATCTAAAAGTCGAAAGAATTACAAGCCTGGAAGAAATGGATCTAGAAACCGTCTGGTTACAAGTCTATCCCCATAAATCAAATCGCCCGATACTCACAGGAGCTGTTTATCGCCCGCCTTCTTCAACGGCGGACACAGATGCCAAACTGGAGCTTAACATTGAAACAGCTTATTTAAGAAACCAAGAAATATATGTGTTTGGAGACTTTAATATAAACTTCTTGGATACATATGTCTACAAACATCATCGATTAGCGAAGGCATTAAAAAGCCTAAATTTAAGCCAACTCGTGCACAAAGTTACACGTCCCGTGAGCTCAACTTGTCTCGACCATGTCTACACAACGCATCCTGGTTTTGTTACTGAAATCTCTGTACCAGATATTGGTCTTTCAGACCACTTGCCAGTTTTTATTAGACGTAAATACTCCAAAAAGCAAAGAGATCAAACCCACAGTACCATAGAATATCGTGACTTCAAAAATCTGAATACAAATGAACTATTACATGATCTACAATGTGCCCCATGGGACATTGCCTTTGTTTTTGATGATTTAAACGATGTTTTGATTACAATGGAAACAATGCTAAATGACGTTTTGGACAGGCACATTCCACTAAAATCTAAACGCGTCAAGAAACCGAACCAGCCTGCTTGGATGACTAAAGAGATCTTGTCGTCTATGAAAACAAGAGACAAGCTGTTGAAAACGGCGCGAATTTCAAATCTGCCTGCAGACTGGGAACGCTATACGCATGCAAAGGGTAAAACTACAAGTCTCATCAAAAAACAAAGAGAAGTTTCTTCCGCAAGAAAATCGACGAAAACAAAGGAAATCCAAAAGGAGTTTGGCAAGCACTCAAAACATTAAGTGGGACTAGTAAACCTCGAGTTCGCATCGATGAATTAAACACAGGAAACAACATCATTAGTGACGAAGCTTCCATTGCAAATGAGCTTAATCAGTACTTCGTAAACATCCTAGATCAAATTGGCAAGGAAAACGACGCTGGCGTAGAGTTTGATGACACCAAGCTGAAAAATTTTGTCTCTTCGCGATTGAATGATAATGTGGCTTTCAACATCCCTCCAATAACGCCTAAGCAGATCATTGACACCATAGGGAAAATCGCTTGTAACAAGGCCTCTGGGCACGATGGCATAAGTATTCGTGTACTCAAAACTATTGCACCAGCGTTTGCAAGTCCATTATGCAAATTGCTGAACCTTTCAATATCGACAAACAGTTTTCCAGACCGTTGGAAAGTAGCAAAAGTTACACCACTGCACAAGGGTGGCGCACGAAACGATATCAACAATTACCGCCCGATATCAGTTTTACCTGTCTTTTCGAAGATTATCGAAAAACACGTAGCCAGCTGTCTTCTTAAGTTTTTACATGACAACAACATGTTATATGAGTATCAATCAGCCTTCAGGTCAGGTCACTCTACAGAAACAGCTCTAATCAGACTTACGGATCACATCCTGAAAAACATGGACAATGACGAAGTGACCGGTCTGGTATTTATAGATTTTCGTAAAGCTTTTGATGTTATAAATCACGAACTTCTTCTAAAAAAGCTGTCTATTTACGGTGCAAGTCCTCCGTCTGTTGCCTGGTTTCAATCGTACCTGTCTCAGAGAAAGCAATTTATCACATTAGGGAAAACCACATCTGAACAGCTGACTATCAGACAGGGCGTTCCCCAAGGATCAATATTGGGACCGGTGCTCTTCCTCCTGTTTGTCAATGACATGCCTCTAAACGTTCACAAGTCAACTATGGATATCTATGCAGACGATACCACCTTGTCTTTAAGCTCAGACTGGAAAGCTATTCCTGCACTAAACAAATCATTAACAAAGGACTTGACAGAAGTTGAGAAATGGGCTAGTGAAAACAAAATGTTTATAAATACCAAGAAAACCAAAGCGTTGTTGGCTACGGGAAAGCGTCTGCGCAGACGTATAACCCATGACGCAGGAAAATTTGAAGCTAGGATGCAAAATGCAGAAATTGAACAAGTTGGTAGCCATAAACTTCTTGGAGTGATAATCGACGAGAACTTAACTTACGAAGCACATGTTGACGAACTATGTAACAAACTTTCAAAACGAATTGGTCTTCTACGCCATATAAGCTGCTACTTGAAAAAGAATCAAAAATTGATCTACTATAACGCAGTAATCAAACCACTCTTCATGTATGCAAGCACAGTATGGACATCGTGTAACAAAGAGGCACTCGAGAGAGTTCTCCGTATGCAAAAACGGGCTGCGCGTATTATTCTTGCAGCACAACGTACTAGTCGAACTGTCACTTTATTTAACAAGCTAAACTGGATCCCCTTTTACAAAGAAGCTTATATAAATCGATGTGCACTGGCCTACAAAAGGATAAACAGAACTTTACCTGAATACATGAACACATCTTTAAGGAAAAACTCTGACGTCCATTCGAGAAGTACTAGAAATTGTAATTTAAATTTATTATGCCCCTCTCACAGAAACGCCTCTGAGGGAGGACGCACTTTCGCCGTCAGAACTATTAAAGATTGGAACAGTTTACCCCGGTCTTTAAAAACAGAGAAGTCCGTTAAATCGTTTAAGGCTAAATTATGTAATACTATTCTTAACTCTCAGAAAACTAATGGAATTTTTTAACTCTTATTATTCGTAGTATGTTTGAAATTGTAAGTCCAGTTTATTATTTGTAACCATTTTTAATAGTAACTTAATAAGTATTTTATTGTAAATAATATCGTATTTTAGCATTTTATTGTAATGATATATTTTTAGCATTCTGATTATTTTAAGCTGAGGGCCCCAAGTTTATCAGTAACTTAAGTTACTGTCACGGGTCACCCTCATTAAATAAAGTCTTTCACTTCACTTCACTTACAAACATAACGACATAATGTCCTTCTTCTGACGTTAGGTTTATATCGTTGTGTCGTTATTTCGGTAGTGCGAACTACAATCATGGACAAAAATCTTTCTTTCGGTGCTTTTGCGCACACGCCAGGCGCGAATACTTCACCTGCCTAACCTTGCCCCCCACCCCCATACAATGTTGAAAACTACTATCTGCAATTTCTTCTGATTTTCAATATTGTATCGGGTGGGGATGGGGAACAGTAACGCGTTTTCAAATGGAAAGCAGCGCTTTTTTCAAACTTCAGTTGTAAAACACAGATAATTCGTTAAATTACATCAGTGTCCCAAGCACTTTTGTCCACGATTGTAGGCTTAATCGTTTGCTCCTATTCTGTATCAAAATGACAGAGTGGTTATTTTATATTTAGACTCGCGCCGGATTCATTGAATAGCGCCTTTTGATTGCATCCACTTCTTTCGAATTTATTCTTGAAATTTGCAATGATTGTTGTGAAAAAGCAGTAATTAGCCCTGATTAAAAGCTCTTATAATTAAATAAAATTAGACATTATTGATGGAAATAAATGAATAAATAAATAAATAAAACTGTTGCTTGGAATTATGTTTACTACGTCACCTGCGTGGAACCTGAGCCCGAGTCCAGTTGTTGTGAGCGCTGGTCACAATAAGAGTGAATGCTCCCTTAGCTGTTGTCATGTCACAGTAGACCGGGAGGTACTGGGCATCACTGACTTTCATCATTTGGAAACCATCCTCCTCGTACTTGTTACCAGCTCTCAGACCGTGTAATTTCAAGTCGTTACAAGATAATCTGGCCAAGAGCCATGGTTATGTTAATAAATTAAATGTGTAAAACACGTTTTTACAATAAGTGCAGAAATTCTCGAGCGCTCATTGACTAATTTTCATTGTCAATAAGCGTAAGGACGCATGCATTTACAATCTATGCGATGTTGACGCGGGGAGCGAGATCAGACAAGTTGCAAATAACAAATTGACGTCAGTTTTTCATGTGTCTGTCCTGTTACTGACAATGCATTTCATCGTAACATTGCTATCGCCTCGTTCATCCACAGCTACTTTGACAATGTTAAGACGAAATAACAGGACAGACGCATGGAAAAATGAAGTCAATTTGTTAATTCGCAGATAATCGATCAGAGATGATTAACTAACAAGATCACAATCCTATGGGTTATTGACCAAGCATGAGGTCCAGATGGCTGGATATTGGCCAGGTTCCCTTTTTGTGCGTGTTTATGGTCGAGACGGAGTCATGGTCCATAAACTCGGAAAAAAAAAATATCCAGCCATCTTCCTGCTGATATCCAGCCATCTTGACCGAACAAGCTCGGTCAATAAAGGATTTATTGTATGGCTTTCGGGAAAATGCTTCTTGCGGGACACAGAGGGTAGTCCCGGGCGGGCAAGATAGCGCCATGTTGTCCGCTCGGATGTCCAATCACGGCGCAAGATTTTGTTCGTCTTGCTCGCTCACTGAGCTAGCCATATAATAAATATACATATTTAATATTGCATTTTTACCTGGCACCTTCTCTCATCCAAAATCTCACCACATTCGGTTTTGGCTTCTCCTTCTCCAAATACGAGGCCGAGGAAGCACCGCTGTTGTACACCAGAGAACCCGACAAGTCGTCTTTAGTAGAGGCACTGCTTAGTAAAAGACCGTTCAATGACGCCAATCGTGGCATGCGCTTTGCCAAGTTGCTCTTCTCGTCCCAGGAGTCAAATTTCTTTATCAACTTCACTTCGGTTTGTTTGTCGCCGTTTGAAAGGAATGTGTAGTCACGTGGGGCCTCCCAGATTCCTCCCCAACGGTTTTTCCCATCGGCCTCAATTCGATACTGGAAGAATTTCTTTCAGGAAACAAGGCAGCAAAATAGCCATCAAGTACGGAATATCATTCTCGATCATTACAAGTAAGGATTCAGCTTATATAATGTGTTCTTGTAGCGGTGATCTATGACCTATGACAGTCACCCTATGAATATATTCACTGGCATTTGAAAAGGCCTTTTAAAATCAGTGTTATTCCGCGTGCTGGAAAATGGAGGAAAAATAGATCATTTTAATTTGTGATAATGCATTATCCTTTGACTAGAAACATTAACCGAAAAATGCTGGTAGGTTTTACAATGTAGAATATACAATGTAATATGTTCGTTATGTTTGAGGGATTGGCTGCAAGTAAGCCATACTTATTCGAGACGACTTTAAAATGATTCACCATAGTTTAATAGGTCATTTACAAAGATTACAGTTTTTTGGTTGTTTTTTGCCTGCAACGCACCACAGAGCTGCACAAATGCCATACATTTGGGTTATCGGCCAAACTCCTCAGCTTTCGTGTACCCGAAATCTGTAATTGCCTATATCAAGCTCAATCTCATTTTAAAAATATTTGATAATGAAATATGAATTTTTTCTGAAAGTGAAATTCTTTCTTGGATCTTGTCGTGTTTTATAGGACAACATAAAGAGAAAAATCTCCATCCTTCGATTTGATGTAATTTCGTTTGTTGTACTCATCTCAGCCTCAGAAACAATTTAGAATTTTAGCAAAAGGAAAATTAAACATGTCAGTTTACCAGTGAGTTACCTGTGATTTATCAAAGTCTTTAATGGCATCCGCCAAGCCAAGAATAGAAAAGTCGTGTTGCAGTGAAGGCTTGTCTGCATTTCTCTGTTTGATGTTGTCCTTGTCCCACCCACTGTGAGTCTTGCTTGTGACTAGCAGTGTCCAGGGCCCTCCCTCGGTTGTGAAGTCGCAAACCGTTTTAACTTCGGACTGACCGGGAGGCTTAATTGTAAAAATGCCGCCTGCGAAAGGAAATCACAAAACACCAAATATTTGTACTTTTTACTTAACGATAGAGAGAAAATCAATGATCGAAAAATCCAATGAACGAACCAACTAACCAACAAACGAACGATTGAACGAACAAACAAACGAATGAAGGAGCGAACGAGGGAAAAAGACGAACAGGCCAATGAGCGAACGAACGAGGAAATCAACGGACGAGAGAAAAAAAATTGTGCCATTTCAGCTAATCAAAATAGATCATGACGTCACGAGCTATTAAGAGTTGCATGCAGTCACCAGACACTATTCATTTCGATAACCTAAAGAAATTTACCTGACACTGGGTTAGTTTGAAGCCCCCTGAAGTAGACCTCCATGCAGGACCTAGGAGTTTCATAAGGACCCTCTCGCATCCAGTACCAGATGTAAGAAGGCTGACTCTCTTGAAGGTGACCACTAATCCACGGTGCGGGATGATAGCTTTTATCATTTCCTAAAAAATGACGATAAAATAACCTGTTAACAGACTTCCCTTTCAGTACCTAGCTCTTGAATTGAAAACAAAACTGCCCTCAGGCTAAACGATCAATTCATGAATAAGACAACGACGATTACTTGTTTCATTACTAATTTTATTAACAATGTATAAAACTTAGAAGCAGAAGCTCAGGACAAACTGCTTTGTTCAAGTGGTGGGTAAAGCAAGATTGGAAAGCGTAGGGGAACAGCTTAAGTTACTTCTTTACCAGAGGAACATATATGCTGCTTAACAAAGATGTGGTTTTCGTTCACATTATCCAGCAGCTATTTTACAATTGCATGATTTCTACATTCTCTCAAAATAATATTAAGGATCTTCAAATTTTCGAATAACCCCATACACAAAGTCAATAATACCACCTAGGTTTCTACCACAGTCAAATCAAAAACAGCACTAATTAGCACATTCCCATCCCACAAAAAAATCGTCTCGTGGTTTACATTGAGACCGGTTCTCATATGCTGCTGACATACCTGGGAAACCGGCTTGGGGCACCACAACGGCATATTTGAACATTTATCACCGAATCATAATCTGTTCCAGGCATTGAGCGCTTTCTTGCCTGCGAAACTGAGCTGCGTTCAACTTCGCAGGCTAGCCAGCAATTCTCTACTTTCAACATGGCGGATGAAGTCACACGTGAGAATTAATGGCCGGCCGCTGCACCCAAACTAATGATAAAGTTCTACTAGAAAACGACGTTGTACGTTTCTAAACCCAAAAAATCTCTTGAGAAAACCCCTCGACGATGATTAAGCAATAGAGTGGGTCTTGGTGTTTTCCTCTTCAGGGACACGGGAAAAATCTCCATATTCACGACTACGTGTCTAGAATTTTTCCCCAAAAGACTACATCCCTTACCACAGTAAGGAATAAAATTGACTAGACTTTGGGAAATTTTAAAAGCGACCAAGGCTAGTATGTTCAAAATTTCACGAAGAGAGTAGAATTAATGAAAGGTACAGAATGAGGAAGTGTGCGCCCAAGCGCCGTCATTCACTAAGGAATTTAAACAAGCTATGGAGTTATTTTTGTCTTTGTTTCATGTACCTGTTATGGTTCCCCACCAGTTAGATTTGGCATTGTTTGATGTCGTTAGCCTGGCGCCAGAAATCCATGGCATTCTTTGTTCAATTCCACTATCAGAATACTTCCAATTGTCAAACTTCTTGATCAGGTTGATGTCCGTTTGCTTGTTGTTTGTAGCTATAAAAGAATATCCTCTTTGTGCAGTCCAGATACCGCCCCAGTGACCTGCGAAAACGTCGAATCAATCTTTGAACATCTTTGAAACCTTGCAGGCTAAGATTATCGACTCGAATTTATTGCTTAAATCGATGTTAAGGGAATGTAACATTCAAGTTAAGGACGTGTACAAGTAACACGCTGAATACACGAATGTCTTGTTACTGTGTTAAGGCAAAATCACATATATTGATAAATTTGTCACGAGCTTGAGACAAAGACAAAGTCTGATGAGGAGTCCCCGACAGGACTCGAACCCAAGACCTCCAATCACGGGTTAGGCGCTTTAACTACTGAGCTACGGAGAGACTCTTGGTGAGCTAGTCAAGGCGTATAAGTGACACACGTCCTTCTTACTCCATAGTATTTATTATTATGCTGTAAATAAGTATTTATCAACGTACCTCAACATTTATTTATTAATTTTTTTGTAAACTAGTTATTAACTATTGGCTATTGAAACAAATGAATATTTCATCTTGATCACTATGTTGAAGTCGACACCCTGACTAAAATTCTTAAATTTAGTGCCTGATTAATTTTAACCCATCGTTTAGCTTATCTCTAGTTAATCATAGCTCCTAGTATCAATTATATATAAATGATTACCAGTCAAAAATAGTTCGTAACGCTTGTAATAAACGTTTTCGTAAATCATTGCCTAAGTAGTTGAATAGTAAGCTTATTAGATATCAATGGTACAATATAAATATAGATGTGACCCGCCTAGATTAGCCGAGACTACCTGCAGGTTCATGCTGTTATTTTATTTAATTTAAGTTTCTAACTTAATTATTTTTAATAATAAAGTGTAGATGGAAGACAACTCATTAATCTAAAATTCATGGCTGTGAATTAATGAAAAATGAATAAAGTTTTGTTGTTGTTGTTGTTGTTGTTGTTGTTATTCACCAATCTGAAAATTTACCATCTTTCATTATTTTTCACACATCTTATATGTTGTTCCAAAATACTTCGTCAGCCTACCGAGATCCTCAGCCTCAACTTAAGACTGTGATTTCAAACGTATGGTAGACATCCCCCTGATCGGTTTTATTATGTACCTACCAGACATCTGCCGCTAAGTGCAACAATTCTTCAAAATTAAACGTTGACAAATTTTAATAGTAAAAAGGCTGCTGTAAACACATAATATTATCTCCGTTAACATTACCTCGACTTTGAGCTTCTAGTCGATATTCAAACTTAGATCCCGCCACGTTGATGTTATCCTTGATATTGTCAGCGTATTGAAGGATAGAGTAGTCTTCCTTTAGATTTGGTGAATCTGCGTTTCTCAATTTAACGTTCTGTGCTGTCCAGCTGTTGGTGTGACTTGTAACCAATAGTGTCCATCCACCACCGTCACGTGACATATCGCAGTATGTCATGATTGGCTGGGAGCCTGTAGGAAAGATCTTGTAGACTCCGTCGGGATAATGATGGTTCTTTTCCACGCCGATTTTCTGTAATTGGCGGCATGACATTACCACTGCATCAAACAAATGTGAAACAAAACAACTGAGTAGTACATTCATGTGGTACAGTTTAATCTTCCTTTATGCTTAAAGTGTTTAAAATGCCTATATATGGTTGTACCGTAATTACCCAATCAGAAGCCGTGTCTACTGCTCTGATATCTTACGATATCAAGTCACCGATCCGGTGACGCTGGATTTTTGGCTAACCCTGGGTACGGTAAAAGCCTATTTGTATCTCTGTGCGGTTTGATGGCAGGTTAGACTCGCCTGTTGTCATCGTATATGGGAATTTTCACCAAACTCGCCAGATACACCGCTGTGTTCCAAAAAGGTACGATCAGGTATAAAAAAAGGAAGAGAGGTATACTTTTCAATCGGTCACCCTTTTTAGTACTATTTCAATACGTTCAGTTCAAGTGAGGAAAATGCCATGAATAAGTTTTGCGAACAATGGCTGATGAAAAGCACTCTCATTTACATTTTTAGCACATATTCGTTTTTACCAACTTGCACTCACCAGGGCAATCCTCAGTGTTACAGTCTTCTGTTTGCTGTCGGACTCCAGGGCAGTCAGCTCCACCATGTTGTGGAAAAGGATTGTTACAAAATCGATGTCTCTTTCTCTTGCCGCCATCACAGCCCTTGTCACAGACTGTCCACGAGGACCAATTTCCCCAGGCTCCATCTCGGGCTACCAACGCTAAAATGAGTAAGTGTATCGACTTGGTACAATTTGAAAGTCTGTACAAATGAAATAACACTGAGAACTACGAGATCTACGATGCACACTCAAGTTTTGTAATAGAAAAGCTAGTTTTCCAAGTGTTATATCAGACACGAAAGACCACGTTTCACCACGTGTTTGAAAATACGACGCGTAGCGGAGTATTTTTGACTAATTTCAACGCGTTTGGAAATGTATTCAAACACGGTCTTTCGTGTTTGATATCCAAACACAGTCATGGTCATGATTCCCTACGTTTGAACTTAATCAATTATTAATGATTTTCGGACACATAAATGTTAAATTGATATAAGCTTGCAAATAAAACGTAAGCGCTATCGGATTTTTTTTTTTTTTCAAAAACTTGCAGCATCTATTTTACAGGCTTTGCGATCACTTGACCCTGGCCAAATCAGAAATTAGGTACTCTTCCCGTTATTTTTCATTTAGGTCCGATGCCAATGTGATGATAAAGCGATAAGAACAACTTTCAAAATGTATAGGTATAATTATTTTAACTGACGCTTACCAGAAGCACAGCCACTTTTGGGATCAAAGCCACCTTCACAATGACAAGACTTTTTATTTGTACATACCTATGAACGAATAGCCCGGTGTAATGCATCAAGGAGAATCACATTGTAGTGAAAATTGTAGCTTATACGGACACGTTTGTTTTTATCTTCTAATCTTTAATCGATTGTTAACCCAATTGTTCGTTGACATATCATCTGCCCGCTAAGAAAAGTTTTCTACGGTCATTTTTTATGAAGGTTTAGCTTTATAACAAACATTTATAATGAAACAATTTAGTGTAACGGCCCGATGTGATATATCAAACATGAAAGACCTAGTCTCTCCACATTTCTAAACACCGAGAAGACAGTTGAAAATACGACGAGCAGAGGAGTATTTTTGACGAACGTCGAGGTGTTTGGTAATGTGGTTAAACACTGTCTTGAGTGTTTTATATATCTTCTCAATCGAAAACGGAGAATTAAAATCATAAAAAAACAGTGTATATTAAGGTCAGATATCCAGACAACATCGTGGTCAAGATTTCCTTTGTTTAAACTTGATAAGTTATTTTAATAGTTCATTAAAATGAGTTTGAGAGGGAAATTGTATACTGTTCAAAACTATGGATAAAAGACGTGTCACTTATATGCATGCGAAAAAGAAAGACTTTATTCAGGGAGCAATTGTATTAAATGAATTTATATTAATTCACCGTTTTTGTGATGCCATACTAAAGAAACCAGATCTTAAAAGAAGACTTTCGCTACCCTTGTTACACTACTGTCAGCTATAAATTGATGAGGTGACATATAACCTGTATTTAAAATAGTTTTAAAGACTTGTTAGACGCTTTCAACCTACTCACCCCTCTACCTCCACACTCTTTGTTGTCTACAGTTGGACACGTGCCATTGTTGAGATCCTTAAATGTCTGGCACTGATAATTGACGCACATCTAAAACATTTTTGGGGAAAACAAATTTGAAGTAATTCATAACTTGACTTAAAATGCGTTCCTGTCAATCTTTAAAAGCGGTAAGAAATTTGTAGTCTAGATTACTTGTATTGGTTTGTGTTTCACGGAGACTTAATTGTACAATTACTGCAAGCAAGTTTTTAGGTCAAGTAAGAAAGCAATGATTGGGCTTTTATCAATGACTATGTGGATGCTCAGAGGTATCCGACCCCTCTCGTTTTTCCAAGTAATCAGATATTTAGCTAAGGAAATATATCCATATGGTTTGTCATGCAATTATTTAAATGCTTTAGTGACGTACGCAGCATAATTGTAACGTCATAAATTCAACAAATCGCCAAAATCGATTAAAAACTAGAGAAAAATAAAAGAAGCAAAAACGTAAAGCAGAAAATTCTCAGAATTGGTAACATCAAGCTACAAACAAGGTTGCTGTGGAAACGGCAGGACACTGACAAAAAGTCAGTAGTATGAAAGGGTAAAATTTTATCAGTATCGATTTAGTAGGTCTACTTAAATCAGTTTTAGAAAGGTAACAATTACCAGAAATGTTGCTTTAACAATCAAAATAAAAGGCTTGGGTGACGGTCCATTTCCTGTATTAAAATACTATGCCCTTGGTACCTTGTCAGCTCCACATTTTGTTCCGTCTCTGACCATTCCTTGACCAATACTATCTGTTGACTTTAACGTTGCAGCACTGTGGAAAGTAAGAACATGAGAACATTACAATGGATCAAGATCATTATTTTCACACTCTTCACAGTTTATCATCAGGCAGAAGAAAACAATTAGTTTTTGTCGCACAACGAAAGATCTTGAATTGAACCATGCGAGAACCATACGAGAACCATACGAGATCAACTGTTGTTTTCTCTCCTAGAGTCTCTCCTCGTTTAATCTTAACTTTAAGGCTATCTCACATACGCTTAAAGTATGTTATCCGTTAGTTGAGGTAGAAAATGACAAGCAAACAGAATTCCACACCTGCATTGCTTTCCGTTATCCAAAGCGATCTTGGAGTATGTCCATCCATAGTCTACAACGGGAGAGTTTCTGCTGTCTTCACATTGCAGCTGGCCACATAAAACGGCACTAAATATTTGAAAAGTTCATTTATCTCAGCTTGTGTTGCCGTGATATGGTTATGATGCGTAGCTAATCCTGCCATGATAACCATGCTGGTGGCAAATCAGTCAGATTTGCAAAGCAGAACGAAATTTCGTAGAGTGTAGCAAATAACATTTCGACATTTCCGTGAGATTTCGTTTAAAGCGAAATTTCATTCATTTTCGCCCATAAGCAGTCAAGTTTGTTTTAATCATAATCTGCATTAGTTCATAGCGTGAAGTATAATACCAATGAAAATCAGTTTTTAAGTCAGATCAAAGCTCGATAGGCGTTTTCCGAGTTGCCTTTTACATCTGTGTCAAAACGAGTCTTCGAGCGAAACCAGTCATATCAAAACGTGTCGTGTGTCCCCTACAGGATCACGTTCATGCACATCAAACACATTTGCATTTCAAAGGTTATGCACGAGAAATTGTTTTGAAATAGAGGTTCAAGGTAACTCAGAAATGGTCTATTACAACTAGTGGTTTGTATCCTGTGCGTGTATAGAACACAAAAAAAAAATAGATCGCCAGGGATGGCACAAGATACCCTTTGCTGGCTGTAGATCCGTTGGTATTGTGTATGACCAGGGACCTCAACCCTTCGATTGTGTTATATGAGAAATAAACTTGCATGGAGTAGTATGAAAATCGATCTTTGTGTTTTGAACTAATAATTTGAACAGTTTACCTGGCAGCGCAAGATGAGTTGGTGGTTGGATCGCATGTACCGTATCCTGCAGCCTCGGTGTTAAGCTTGTCATAGCATCCTTTGTCGGCGTTTTTGGCAGCTATAATTGGTTACAACAGTTACAATATACTTATTTTGATAAACATTTTTCAAGCTACCTAAATACTCAGGGTGCAGGAAAATAGAAAGCAAACATAGAGGGATGTCTCAATCGCTCCATTTGAGGATCAGTCTTTGAATTATACGAAGGTCTAAGGTGTATAACTGGCTCTTCAAACCAACTGATAACCGAAGACAAATTTCATCCAAAGCAAAACATAGAGTTATCAAAGAATCATTTACATAGACAAGCTGCGCACTTACTAGCTCCCCATAAGTCCTTGCACTGAGTTTCGTGAATTTCGCTGCATTTTCCAAGGTAACAAACAGACTAACAAAAAAAAAGAGAGATTACATTTAAAACAGGTCGCACTTTAAGTGAGATAATAAATATTAACTCGTTCAAGTTGAATGGCGTACGTTTGAGTGGCTTTTGTCTCCGCTCTCTGTGTAGCCTGTCCACCGCTGACCATCATCACTGTAGTACAAGAAAAATCCGGTCACCCAGTCGTACCAATTTCCGCGTCCTTGTATTAAAATTTTGTTGACCGTTTTTACCTAAGATTGGAAACAACAACAACAATTGTAAGCAACTTGCCAGTTTACCACAATCTGAAGCTTTCAGACAAATAACAAGTACACTGGTAACTGTTTTTAACCCCTCGAAAGGAGCCTTAAGCGGGCGGCAAAATATTGCCTTACAGCACTTTAGAAGCTGTGACAATGATGATTTTGCACTACGAAGTAATGTTTTAATTTACTACATTCTTGGGACTCAGTCGGTGAGGAACTGTAAGGAAATACTTCCTCGTGCATGTAATGATTTTAGGGTGAAAATAAGGTCGATTTGAAAATATTTTGTATAAATTTCCATACAATCTTAGAAGGTGGCCACAAATGTGTACAAACCCAATGCAGGTGGAGTCGAACCTCTCCGTATTGGGAAGGTCACCAAGATGACGTAACTTTTAAGTCTTCACTGACAGATTAGAGTGTTAAGTAACTAAAATCAGGCCCAAAAGTGACATTTTCGACAAGTTCTAGTATTGGTATCAATTCGTGTGAATGTTTGTGTAACCGCCGACAGAAAATGGTACATACCGCAAATTATCGACACCGCGTCCCCGGAGTGTCCGCAATCGAGAAGTTAAATCAGATTTATATAAATTTGCTCCCTAGGGCCGAGATTTAGTGTCCGTTGTCCGTTTTAGAGAGGGTCCGTATTATAGAGGGCTTTTTTTAGAGGAAATGTATGAGAATGATGTCGGTACATGGGAAACTGTCGGTATAAGAGAAGTGTCCGTATGGAGAGGTTCGACTGTACAATGTACTGTATATATACTGTATCCTTCAAATATCTCCTCAATTAATTTCACAATTCCTCTTTTGATTCATTTCCCTAACTTCATGTTCTCGAATTGTGGAAGCTTGCACTTCAGCATAAATAAACCTTTTTACTTCAGTCGAATTAAAGCAAAAAAGACCAGCGCGAATAATAGCTTACCAACAGGCTACAATCGGGTTTTCAGAGCTGAAATAGACTCGTGCTTAGATTTCATGGAGATGGAGATTTATACAAATACATCCGAACCTGTTTGATATAAGCACCAAACTGGTATGGCCAAGTTTTCGTATTATAGAAGTTTTCATAATATATAGATTTAACCAAGCCTAAATGCGGAGCTCCAAAGTCATTTATTTGGATGTTGCTAATAATTAAAATTATCCAACACGTGCGGCAAATTTTGGACGATTTTGTAGTTCTGGCCCAAAATTGCACGGCATCCGCGTTGGATTACATTGTAATCCAAGTACCAAACTGGTATGGTCAAGTTTCCGTGTTATAGAAGTTTCCATATTGAAGAGGAAGTGATAGCACGAGTTCTGGTTTCTCTGGCACCACGTAAACTGTTCATCCTATAGAGTAGTCCATAACACACACAAAATAATTTGTTTACACAAAAGGCACAGAAGACTTTACTAATCTTACACACCTGACCGAGATCAACTTGAAAATACTCATTTTCACTTTTTTTTGCCGCGCACCAGTACTTTCCATTATGCAACCGTCCATATTGAGGAAGATCCGCTGGTCTCGATGAGCTGGCTGTGATTTGGTCATCCTTGATCTCACCACTCTCCATTCCAAGCGGTTCTATGCACTCTTTACATATGAGATTTACAACGAAAGAACAAAATAAGTATCGACCTTCTTGAAGTTAAAGGAGTGTTTTTACAAAAAGCAAGTGCTTTTTCAGTTACTAGTGTAACCTACTAATTAGAGAATTCAGAGTTCAAAATGAAACTTACACGCGAGCACAACAGCAATAACTGAATCAATAACTTCTTTAAAATAGTGTTCTGAAAAAAGATTTACCTTGTTTCTTGAACCATAACTCTAGCCTCTGCTCATTGCATCCTGACCACAACACCATGTATCTGCCCTTACCAGGCCAAGCTCCGTTGGTGTGTATACATTTACCAGTCTTGACATGTTTCAAAGACCGTCCTATCAAACGATCAAAACCAAAATCCACTTATAAGATGCTAACACCAACCATGTAGGGAGATAGAACAGTAGCTTTAAACAAGAGGGTTACGATGAAGGCTTTCTATAAACCTCTTTTGAGCAGCCACAACGGAGACGTTGATGAAATACTTTGTATAATACCTCCCGTGTATTTACATCCAGTCCGTTTATGCCCTACGGCTGAATCAATATAAAAATTTTTTTCTCTTTAAAAAGACCCATTGGAGTTTCACTATTTCAACTGGTCGAGGATATCCAGGAACTGTGCTACGTAATATTTATATGGTATGTGCTGAGACACTAAAGAATACACTTCTCTTATGGCTAGTGCCTTTGCGCTTTCAATTCTCCCGTAGTTCAGAAACGTATCATTAGGCCAGCCTGAGAAAAGGTTGCTGGTTTAGCCTTTGACGTGTCTTTAGTACTCCATCCAGATATCAGTGGTTGAGACGCTAACTTTGTAAAACACTTTCGGAGAAATTATCAACCTCAACATCGAGTAGAGAAGGTGCCCTGTTTTGTCCGCAGCTCTTAGACAAATGAAACCATGCTTCAATGCTCAGTTCTTTTTAAGATATTCGTCCGCAGAGAATAATATTAGTTGTTATTAAACAAGTAAAACATGTCCAGGACGAAGACAACTACTATGACTCCTTGCAAGCACGTCTCATATAGGCCAATGGTTATTTTCAAATGTTACTTACCTGATGTACGCTCAAACTTGGAGTTTTCGATTGTGCATGTGCTGCTCACAACAATTTTTGCACCGTTGTGAGTTGCGCCATTTTCAGGACAGATCATGTTTCCGCTGCAGTCGTGACGTAACACTCCGTCAGAGCCCAACGTGAATTGAAGATGATTTTCTCTGCACAAACCACCTACGTATATTAGACGTTCGTTATCTCCTGGTGAACAAGTCTTGCTTGAAGGTGTGAGACACAGATCGAGGCCATAAGACATCAGTGGTGTTGGCGCAGTTGGGTTTACTGTTGAAATCATATCAATCGATCACATTTTACTTTACTTGTTGAGAAAATCCACCTGCTGATTGGCGTCACTTAGTGCGTAAATGTCAGTCAGTACATTGAGGTCAGTACATTGAGGTCTCATTGCTCAACAACAATAGTAAGACAATGAATCCAACATTTTTATCAAGAAGTAAACCCTTTTTATCTTCGAATTCAAAACAGCATTGATAAGCTAGTAACATAAAGTCATTGTGGTTTGTGGCACGACCAAAAAGAACAATTCGTCTTATTTCCTCCCCGTTTTCCCACAAAAAAATGAGAAAAAACCGCACACGTTACGATTGCCCGCAACAGTTTCCGGAATTATTCACGACTTCATCATAAAAGAATCAATACAGGACTTCTGATTGCGAATATAGTTACGGTATTTGTTTTACGCGTTTTCAGTTGCCAGACATTTCTTTCCTGAGAAACGATGCGAGGATAATAATTTACCTCAGTCCGTGAATGTGATAAGTAGACGAGGTATACGTTTCAAATCTATTCTCCTCCGTTCGGTGAGTAATAGATATTTATTCAGCATCATTTAGAAGTATAAAGCATCAACAACACAGAATTATCAGCGCCTTTGCTTCACAAAAGAGTCACCTTAATTAGACTTGGACCCTGACAGAGCGGCTCCCTTTGCAAACATTCAAGCTCTCAACGGGTTCCCTGCAACACTGAACTTTCCATAAAGCGCACTGGATTTCAGTGCAAACATTTTAATAAGGCGTGTGCTTTTAACTTGTATTTTTTTTAATTAACCACATCCTGAAGATTGAAATATCCCAACCCAAGTTTACCAGTTTCAATATTTTCACGTGCCACCATTGCAAGCGTTGCTATGGTCCCTGTTGTATTCTTAATATCCCTCTGCTGAAACAGATACCAAGCAGGATAAGCCGTGTGTCATAATTTATTACCTTCACCCGATGAGCAGCCAAGAAATTCCGTTCGAAGACATGGCCATCCATACCAGTGTTGAGGACTGATACGAAGATAACGAGCACTGATTCTAGGGTTCAGTTCCCGAGTGTTCACACTGTAGTAGTTTGTATTGCCTAGTATGACCTTTAAGGAAAAATAACAACATTACGTGGCAGTCTCTGTGGATCGGAAAACAGTTCTCCCTCAAACTTTGCCCAGTAAACCATGTTAAGTTATAGGTAAATGCCACGACTTTAGTTTTGAGAAATACGTCAAAATAACTTTTCTGAGTTTACAACAATCAAAGCTACAAATGGTCTAATTTTGAGCATAGCCAAGATGAAAAATTGCCGAAATTGACAAGCTCACTGCCCAAGACCCACCGGGTGCAACAAGAATTTTTATTATTCCTAGCTAGAGGGTTCCTTCAAAGGTTAGAAACGCATCTTACTTTCGATATGTTTTGATTTAGAAGTTATTGGAAAAATTTTTTTTAGCATCCGATACTTCACATTCTGAAAACCCGCGAAAGTACCCTGTCTTCGTTGGCGTTCATTTCTCAAGTCCAGATTTTAGCTATTGCCCGAGTATTTGAAATCCAACCCTCCCAACCAACATATTTCTTGTCCTTCCAGATTCTGGGAGGTCACATGAACATCCACAACCAGGATCTCTCCCTTTCTCTCTTTCTAATCAACAACCAGAGAAGCCAGGGAGAGAGACCCTTAGATCGACGTTGATTTTTTCTCAGTTTAAAATACATACGTTTTTCTACCATAACACACCCTTCAAAACCCCCGAGACATATTTACCCTTCTCAAATTAAGATTAAGGAGGAAATTCTATACCAGATGTCAGAATTGTTAGTTAAATTTTCCGTATATTTAAATCTAGACTACATTTCAAAACAAAACGTGTAATTAACGCTACAACAGTAGATAAAGTTCGATTTTTGGAAGACTTGTAGTCGTTAAAAAAACATCTTTATAAAATTAATAATCTCATTAGTGCTTAAATTTAAGCTTTTAGCTCAACACTAAGCTTTGAAATGTGGTTGCCATAGAGAAGTTAAACTGCGTAACTAAACACTCGATAAACCAAAACGCTACTTCATAATCTTTAGGAAAATTTACAAAGTTTTATCACTATATCTTCAATGCATGCTGTTAGGAAAGTTTGAAATCACGACGAAAGCAATCTAAGCGTCATCTCAAGTTAACGGTTAATTCGCCATTATTACGTCAAAGGCAGCTTTGAATGGGCCCTTTTTTTCACAAAAAACCGTTGAAGTACCTGCCCGTTAAACGTACCGTTTCCGTCTGATTGCATGGATATCCATCTAGGATATAAGTATCCTCTGGACACTGAGATTTGAGAAGAAACACAAAAATTATCAGCAAAACTAAACAGGCAGCTTATCTCCAGCATGAAGGAAGAATATCTGCCAAATCTGTTAAAAAAAACTTGTGTCATCCCGGTCTCTTCTTTTTCTTTTTTTGCCCACCTCTCCTCTTCGCACTTTTTCTTGAGGAAGATGTAACGTAATATTACAAAATATTTTAATTCTTGTAAAGACTTTTCTTTTCGGTTCCCACTTCTTTGGGACTTAATTCCAGCCCTTTTTTCCCTACCACCCGTACAGTCCTCACGCGCTCTACTCCCAGGTTCGCTCCAACCTGCACCATTCATAAACTAATGTCTTGGTATTGCTATAAACAACTAGTACACAGAGTAACATGTGAAAATAAGTAGGTCTGATAGCACAGTTATCTAACTCTTACTATCCCTAGCTACGTACGTCACTTGAATCACCAGGGCAATATTCTGGCACGTCACAATCTGTTTTCACTTCGCGGCATAAGGATCCTTGTTTCTTAAACTGAAAAACAATTGTCATGGAGCCTGTCACTCTGTGAAACATTATAGTATCAATAACAGGCTGACAAACATCATTCCAATTAAGGAATGAAATTTGGTTTAAAAACTTTTAACCTCAAGTTGGCTCAGCAGACATCTGATGACAGAGATGAGCCAGGTTATGTGAAAATAATTTACACAATGGTTTAGACCCATCTCAGACCCAATCCAACGAAAGCTATATGGAACAGTGCCGGTTATTATGCTTTGCCCAGGCCAGTGCCTTTAGCCTGTTCAAGGAACACGTGACTTTAGACTGCAAGTAAACAATTTGAGTTTAAAAGGAAGTTCTTCAAGTTCGCTCAAAATCTTGGGGAAATGGTGCCGAAAAATGCATTGAAAGGACAACAAGATGCCAGCCCTCACTATTATCCTTGTAAATACAACGGCTACTGACAATCAAACTGGATCATTAATCCACCTCACCTGAACCCGTTATCCACATTAATCAGCGGAGTGGGGTTATCGCGACAATGCGGACTAAAATAGCCGTAAAAACATCGCGCTTTGTTCAAAAAACAAAAATTGATTGCGTAGGAGCTCTTTACGGGATGTGCAGAGTTTAGCAAAACAACGAAGGCTATGGGAAATTCAAGCCTGGTTTCCACAACAACAAAAGCACAACCACAAGCATAAGCATAACGGTAGTGAGGACACCAGCAACACAAGCATATCACGTAGGCATGCGCGGTGTGGATAATTTCCTTATTTTTTGTTCTGTACCTCCTCGACAGAGTAAAACAAGATGGTGGACTTTTGATTACGCTCATGCTTATGCTAACAGAAGCGAGTTCTCACTTGACATAAGCAGAAGAACAAGCAGAAAAAACGTTGCTCCGCGTATGTTTGTGCTTATACTTGTGTTGTAGGCGTCCTCAGTAAGGTTATGTTTGTGCTTGTGCTTGTGCTTGTACTTATGTTTATGCTATTTTTTTCTCGGTGTTTTTGATTTTGTAAATTATCTTACCAGGCAATTCTTGCAGCATGCGTGGTGTAGGTCACTGCATTGTGATTCAGTCTTGAGAACACATTGATGGGGTTCACAACAGGGATCTTTAGCCATGCACATCTGAGGAGAACAAAATAAACTTTCTGGTAACTCTCTCTCTCCTTGATAAATCTAAGGCGAAAGAGTTACCGAGTTTGATCAATATTGCTTGAATAATACTTGTCTTGCATAAATATCCTTCCAGAAGTTAAATTATTTAGTGCTGAATGGGAGAGGAAGCTAAAATGGCGGGGCTATAATAGTTTATATACATTATTTTTGTCTGGTTAGCTTCATTTGTATGGACATTTCCAGTTATATTACTACTGCTCGAGCAATTTCTTGCACAGGTGCTTCGCCTGCATGAGGTAGCAAGATGTCCGAAAACACGATAGTACCGTTATTTGGTGCAGATAGGGCTATTCTCGCGTCATTTTTGTTGAGCGCGGCGCGCGTTCCTTTGTGACACCCATGCAAGAAGAACTTTGCTCGTATTGCCGGGACTTTTACTTTAAATAAACAAACCTCGGGAGTACCGCAGTCGCATTCCTCTTCCTCTTCACGTATTCCGTTTCCACAAATACTTCTAATAGGCTATAATAAAAAGCAGTGATTTTCTTATTCAGTGTAAAATTGAAAACGCAAACTTTTGCAAAGAAATAAAAAGCTTTTTGTACTAGGATTAAAGCTTTCACTGTGCAAGGTACCGTAAAAACACTGCCAATTGTGAGATTCCGAGGTTCAATTGCGCGTTTTTATAAACATTTAGAGTTTTACCCAAATGTGTTAATTGCATTTGGTTGGGTAACTAAAGCGAGATGGCTTTGTTTCCAATACAATTATTTTAGTATTCTTGTTTGTGGCCCATTTTTCGTTGGCGCCATATGTGTATGACATTAAAATGATCTGATACGATATTCTAGAGGCCCTATACTCTCCTATAGATATACTCAAGTACAGCATCAAGATAAAAGAATATAAAAGCAGAAACCGATCCATCATAAATTTTTTTAAGGTGTACTATACGTAAAAAATAAATACCGTAAACCCTCGAATTAGCGCCCAGGGTGCTTATTTCAAATTTAGGAGAACACGGGGGGCGCTTATTCGAAGGGGGCGCTTATTTAATTTTTCCCAAATCGTGGCCTGATATGATCATTCTTTTAATACATCATCTGGACGTAAACATCAACATAAGCTGTTTATCGACATAAAACGCTGATCCTAAAGTTTAAATCGCGGCACTATTAAAAATTCACTTGGTCACAAACTGAAACAATGTACAAATGTAATACTACACGATGAGAACTATAAACCCTTTGCTATCTCATTACTCGTCCACAAAATAGGGGGAGGGGAGGGGGGCGCTTGTTTTAAATTTTGGCTGATAGGAGGGGCGCTTATTCGAGGCGGGACGCTAATTCGAGGATTTACAGTAATCCTTCATTGCACCGGTCTATGCTTTTATATTCTTCATTTTCTTTGATAAGCAACTTCGATCACTATTGATTGATCCAACGTATACCAAAATAATCCTCGTCCGCAGTTGCATGATTGAACATTTTATTTATGGATCAATATATAGGCCGCTTGATAAGATTTCTTGGTAGAATTCTACTGGTATACTAAGGCAAATGTTGTAATCTGATTGGCTGAGCTACTCGTACACTATCTACAGACATTAGAGTGCAGAGGCTGGAGCTCGGCAACGTTTTCTGGTTTGTCTAATGTTTCGAGGACGATTTAGAAATATTACGGGATAATTTTATTCTCAAGAACACTAAAGGAAGGAAACTGACCGTTGCGCGACTTTAAAACCTCAAAATTTCTCAATAAACCGATGAGCTCGTGCGCCCAACTGTAATTTCTAATTCAATCTGCGAGATTTTGTTAAAGCATGAAGTTTAACACTACGCTCAGAAATGACTGGAAATCATTGTTTTTTCGCACTCGATTTCCCAATGGGGTAATAGTTGATTCAGCCTCCTGCCTCATCAACTATTACCCCATAGAAATTGAGAGCTCATAATCTAATTGTTCAACAGAATTTTAAAGTAGAAAAGGTTAAACGTTTGCTATTAGCAAAATTCTTAAAGTTCTGGGGGTTTTTTAATATATGAACAAGAAACTTTTGAGGCGATAGCTTATGTACACGCAATACACTTAGCATTTTGAGAAGATTACTAACTAAAGATACCTTAGTCGGTACGTTGTACAAACACCAATCATTGAGCCTTTTTAGTGAGTCCATACTACAATTAGAAAATCCTGGAACTCTAGTCCTGTGAACAAATTACAATGTTAACTATTATATCGAAGCAATTTTTGTACTATGCAATTCTTACAACACATAACTGAGATCGCAATCATTGTACTAAAATGAATAATTCCGTTATTACTTTCTACCAACTTTGGCTCTCATCGTTAACATATCTATAATAAGAATTTAAAGTAGACTGTTGCGCTTCAAACTCTATAAATTTTGATATTTGACTTTAATTAGAATAGAAAGAGTCTTCATGTACCCAGTATTTCCATGTTGATTTTTTTTTTCTTGTTCTTACTTACTTGTGTCCACCCATAATGCATCCCCTTGGAGTTAGGCACTTACAGGATCCTAAAATTACCAAATAGATGAATATCAATAACACTTCTAATTAGAGAACAACATTATGGCAAGCCAGTATAAGATCCATATAACCGCTAATAATACTGCATGTTGCCACGAGACAGAAAGCATATGAACATATATGAATTATATTTCTTTACGTCTTAATATTTCTTAATATTTTACTATTTTCATTCCTTTACCATATAAAATGTGTGCACACGCCCTCTAAATTGCAAATCAAGAATTGAATTAAATTGAGAGAAGAGGCATGGGGTTAATCCAAGTGTTTTCCCGTGGCGCATATAGAGTCGCACTTCAGTGTTTTCCCTGTAGCAACTCGGGACAGGCTTCTGGTGCTTCTATATTGCCCAACTTTCCAGCCTGTGGACATTTAAGCTTTGTTATTGTCTAGTTTCACCTGAGTCATGGCTAAATCCAAAGTTGTGACCCATTTCATGAGCAACGACAACGTAAGGACCAATGATACTTCCAAAGTTCCACTACAAAAGACAGCAGTTAAAAATAAGCACATGAATTTCAGTCAAAGTTTCGGAAATTTTGTTATTAAGGGACAACATTAATTACACACTCTATTTCTTTAAAGAACAAAAAATTCAGGCCTATGATGTTTCATATTTGGTTTCAAAAAGTTGGTATTCAACAGCGGCGTTGCTTGAGTGCCTTAAGTAGCTTGATGATTTGCATTGTTGTTACAGAACTGCACTTAGTGATTGGCCCACAAAAATCTCGCGTCGCTTTCCAACCATCAGAGGTGATAAAAAAATCAATCATTACGACTCTGTCTTCTTTTCAGTAAGGATCAACTAATAATAGATTTCACCGTTTCTTTACAATTGATGACATTCTTGACTTACCTGGTTTACACCAGATGAGACAGAACCACACATCCCAAATACATAAGCCATTCCTGCACAATCTGACCAACCCCATGCACTGAAACGAAAATAACATTGCAAAAACGTTAATTAATCATTTAAACAGCTTGATACATGATTAAAGTCTTTTTTCTCGCTTATACTGCGATTGAAAGTTCTTTCATATCCGGCCACATTTGCTGTTCGATTCAGTACCAATAAATAGTTAGTAATTATGTCTACAAATTTTTGTAAGATGGCCCGTGACCATGATGTTATATCAAGATTTGAAGAAAATAAAGCAATGGCTCAAGAAGAATTTAAGGAAGTACCAGATATCAATTTTCGCACAATTCTGCTGGTCTTGATTTTGATTCTGCAAAAGTACAACGAAGAATAAAAAATTTTCGAAAAACAGTCATTTCTTACCTTAGTAACTGCGCATTGTCGTGAGGAATCTTTTCCTTCAATTTTTGTCGATATTTGTTAAACAATGACAGGTCAGGTCCACCCTTAGATTCGCGCTCATAAGGATCACCATTTGTCCAGATTTCCAGTGCTGTCGTAACTATTCTGATATTTATTCGTTGATAAATCTTCACCGAGAAGAAATAAAAAGAAATTATAGGTATTTGACATCCTTAAGAGAGATAAACTGATTATTTCTGAGCTTAGTTTAAATGTGATTATCATTCATTGTTAGCATAGGCGATGCCCGACATTAGTTTTGCTGGACAACGGGCAATTTGATGGACTAAAAGGAAAAATGCTATGTATTACTTTAATAGGACTCTTGAAATATGAATCGTATTGCCTAAATTGGCCAGAATTTGACACCCAGTCCAATGCATGACCAGTGCATACTTGCCCAATAGACCAATTTCGATATATTAAAATTCAGCCTAACACAATAGACCTCAGCACGAGGCTCTGGGAAATAAACCCCACAAAGTCTGTAGTTATTCCCCAGAGCCTCGCACTGAGGTCTATTGTTTTAGGCTGAATTTTAATACATCGAAATTGGTCTATTGCAATGACACTTTTTATCATCGGCTTTTCAGTTTACTGTTACGATATGCATATGGACCCTTCCCATTCAGCACAAACGTTCTGCAACAAAATGAATATCTATCGCCAGCGCTAATCAAGAATTATAACTGGATGAATTTACTATCCTCTAAACTGAGCATCATTGCAGACAATGCACTTTTTTACATTCCATCATTATCAATTCTGGATTACTTTTAACAGATAAACCAAGATGGCGGATGTTGTGACGTCTTAATCAACAACAAATTTGTCATCTTATAGAACATAAAGGTAATGTGTTTATACCAATCGCAAAGTCATTTTAATGTGTCTTAGTAAAGCAAAAGCCCAAGGGGATTTCCAAGCATTGAACATTTTGGACATTTTTAGCCTGGATATCAGCTACATTAGCCCCGATCTACTCGAAAAGACCTTTACAACATGATGGCATGCCATTCATACCATCGACATTTTTGCTCGGGCATGTGCAGAAGTCAATTTTTTATTTTTTTATTTTTTTATTTTTTTTTTCGCCTTTCCTTTTTCTCCTTTTCTTATCTTTTTTTTTCGCAGTCGTTGACCTACTACTGGGCTTGCTTCCAGTTTAAGAATTCCCGCGAAAGCATCATCGAGACAGAAATTTCTTACCCCTGAGTAATGTAGCCAAGCGTAGTAGAGGGAAATTTTGCCCCGACTTTTTCGCTCAAATTTTTAAGTATTTTTGTGCATATTTCACACTCAATTGACCCAATCACTCCGATCTGGGAATCGTAAGAGAGATCTTTTCCTCCTGCATAACTGGAGTATAAGTGATGCCAATTTTGGCCAAAGTTCATGACGTTAGAGGTGGAACAAAGGCCAGCGCCTGTCACGGGCGGTTACGGGCGGCACTGGCGTCAATAGATTAAATAACAAAGTAAATATCGACGCTATAGTAATTGGTATTTCTGACATTACTTACCGCATCAACAGCATTCGCTAACGCCATAACTCGGTCTTTAATGACGTTGGTGTCATTGTTGTATGCCTTGTACTGCGTGGCAAATGAAAGTAAAATAGTAAATATTTTTCAGGCGATTTTAAAGTTTATTGTAGAATAATTAATTTACTCAAGTATCCTTAGTACTAACCAGTTTAGAAGTCAAAATAAGCATGAGAATATTGCGCCAAAATACTCGTCAACTATAAAACTCGCGCTGCGGCGTCGTCGCTTTAGTAGAAAATCGTTATACTCGAGCAGTATTCAGATGTAACATCAAGATAGTGTAAAATGTAATCCAACTTTAATTTGGTTCAACACACTTCTTTAGGAAATAGAGACAGGATGGAACGAGGAAAGTTATAATGACTAATGTTTTGCCAGTAAAGGTTATTTTCAAAAAATTCCCCAAAAAGATATTCGAGGTTTAAGAGCATCGCCACCGGTTAGTATTTAAAGAAAACTACAACTGGAAATATCTATTCTCTTATCGGTAGAATTCCAATATACTCGACATTTATGCCATATTGGTTAGTACAGGACAAATTAAATAACAATTATCGATTACTAATTATTAATTATTAATTTAATTATCAGAAAGTATTAATTATAAGAGGTAAATTTAAGTAAGTTCCCCATTACTTAGCGTTCGAAAATCCACAAAAAACAAAAGGAGAAAGTGGAGGCGGATGGGTCACACCCTGAGGAAACCGGCTAGCAACATTACCCGACAGGCATTACGATGGAACCCTCAGGGAGAGAGGAAGAGGGGTCGCCCAAGGAACGCCTGGAGAAAGGGAGTGGAGTGTGAAATAAGGAAGTGGGATCACACCTGGTACACACTAGGAAGGCTTGCCCAGGACAAAAACCGATGGAGATCGGAAGTGGCCAATGCCCTATGCTCCAGCCGGAGCTAAGGGACAAATCGTCATCATTAATTATAAGAGATTAATCTAAGTAAGTTTCACACCACTTGCCATTCTAAAATCCACTACAAACAAAAGCTCGTTATAGCGAGTCTCATCTGTTGTCAGGTATGGTTTGTAGAATGAATCCATATTTGATATGCTGCGCCGCATCTGAAAGAAAACAATCGTAAATTAGAAGCAATAATTGGTCATCACACCGTTATATCTGATGATAGTTTTATCCACCTAGCAAATACTGTGGAGAATACAAAAAATATTATATAATTAAACGATAATTATACAGTTTGCCGAGCTTCTCTAATCTTTTTGCCTAAGAGCACTCAATCACCAATGCAATATCATACTATATATGGGACTTTTACTTGTAATAAGTAATAGGAAGTGTTAAACTTTTACGTACTATAAAAGTTAGGAAAACGTGGCGATAAATCACGAAACATTTTGGAAACAAAAACAGCTTCAAATTTTAGCGGGCCGTACACTAGAATACGACCCTGTAAACTGACCAATCACAGCGCTCGTAGTAATTGAGAGATATAATAAAAGATGATAGACAAGAAAATATCGCAAAAGCATCTCTCTGATTTGTGACTGATAAAATACCCTGGAAAATGTTCCGGAGTTTTCCTTGGAAGGGTGGGAATCTGCTTCTGTGTCTTTGTTTCCTGAGAAAATGAGAAGACAAAGTGGAATGAGTACTTTGTTTAGCTATAAAGGATTGCGAAAAAACTTTTCTTATAAACATGTAGGAAATTTTTAAAAACGGTTAAAAAATACAAGACGTTCGGACGTTCAGGGACGTAATTATCAAGTTAAAAAAATTAATATTCTATAAATACAAGAAAAACAATAGTTCATTAAAAAGAGAGGTAACATAAAAATATACTACAAGTAGATTGTGTTGTTTATACAGCCCGACACCTTCAACAACGCATTGCCGAACACAAGTATTCGGCTATCGGTAAACACCTTTAAGAAGTGCACGGTGACAGAAATCTTCTTAATGAGGGCCAGTTTCGTGTTTGTGCCATGGGAAATTTGACTGCCTCGTTTACCAAATGCTATTCATCCAAGAACTGAGGCCTAGCCTTAACACTTAGAGTGACTCCATCAGTGCTAAACTCGTTTTATAGCTTGTAGCATATTTCTATGTTACCTCTCTTTTTAATGAACTATTGTTTTTCTTGTATTTATAGAATATTCATACTGTTTTTTTTTTTCACTTGGTAATGACGTCCGAGAACGTCGAAACGTCGTATGTTTTTGAACCGTTTTTAAAAATTCCTTAAATGTGTTTAAGAAAAGTTTTTTCGCGACTTTTTTAATGGCTAAAGGTTTTAAAAAGTCGCTTCTTTTTAGAGTACTTTGTTCGAGTGAGATATAAATATGCATGCGACATACGAAAGGTTTGACTAATAAGGTAAATATTTCCTGCTGAAAACTTAAGAAACCACGATATAAAATATCTAAAAGTTACCTTTTATAATAAGAAGAAAAGTGAAAAAACAAATAGGCAATTTGTCTATCCGAATTTTAATTAAAATAAATAGTACATGTATATATTATAATAACCAATCATGTGGTTCTCAGACACATAATGATAACTAATATAGAAAACTCTTTCTGCAAGAAAACGCTTGAGAAAATTTGCTGGGGTCCCCTGCCAATAAGTAAAAACACTGAAATATTCCACAGGTCGAAAATTGATCTAAGAAACAGGGCGAACGCAAAGTGTTTTTAGATTTGAATAACAAATGAAATGTCTGTCCTTAAATGGCTGAAATCAAACCAAGCGAAAAACCTCGGAAAGAGATCTTGTACTTTGCATGACGTTTCGCTTACCGCAAGTATCAAGAATGTGATTGAAGTCTTCTTCCTTGGCTTGAAAAACTCTGTGAGCACCAGAGTTCTGGAGATAAAGAACAACACTTTCATTATCATTAAAAGTGTAAACAAGAAAAGACAAATACTCGTGATTACCTACAATCAACCAATTTTGTTGCAAAATTATCAGATCATCGCTGGTAGAGGAGATTAGATATTCAAACTTACTTCGTGTCCAGTCTCAGGAGTAATGTAAAAAGTATCTTTACCATCATCTATAATCCCCCTGTTAAGAACAAAGTAATTTTTAAGGCTAAAATAATATAATAACACAATAGTCATGATAATTGTGGCCTTTCGCTTGCGTTACATTTGTATCACCAGCTCAGTGAAAACACTATTTTGATTTGGAATTAACGTCCACGCTGCTATGTTAGTGGACATCCAGGAGAGATTTTTAATCATTTTATTTTACCTTTTGTCTACAAGTCTGCTTCTTGATAACTTGAATCTTTTAGAATTAGTTGCAAACGATAAAGAGCGCGAGGTTCTGTTTGTTTGTTCGGTTCATTTGTTTGTTTGTTTGTTGTTTCGTTTGGCTTCGTGGTCTCGTTTTGTTTATTTGCTGCTGTTGTCGTTGTTTTGCTTCTGCTTTTACTTTTGCTTTTTCTTTGCTTTACTCTTCCATTTTTAATTAACTATTTAGAAACAGTCACCGTTGTGTGACACAAACCAAAAACTGCCTTTCGTCCCCTGGCAAATAACAATCAGAAATCAGAAGAAAGATCTTACCTTAATCCTGAACACGTGCTAAGTACAACACTGGAATCCTTCAAGCCACGAATGTTTCCTTGATAATGACAATGGTCCGAAACACCCTGAAAGGAGGGTTCAAAACAATTGTGATAAAGGGCAGTCAAAAATCGCTATCAGTAAAATGAAACTGTTTCAAATTCCTCTTGAAATCAAATTATCACACCAGTAGAATAAGACTGAGTACTTATCAACCGAGAGTGAGCAAGGCCGAGGTTTGAAATTTTCAAGTGAAGACCGAACGTTCGAGGTTAATAAATTGTTAATTAATGTGGCTTTTTGCTTTTGTTTTTGCAGGTTTTCCAGTAATCGGCCCGTGGGCATTACGGGAGAAGAATTCCCTAGAATTTGCCAGTCAGAGCGCGCTTTATCGGCTGCAAACACAAGCCATGTAATAAAACGAGGGAAAATTTTATTGTCTTAACATAAAATTCTTCCAAAACGAATTCTACTCAACAGTGCCGGTGAAAGAAATAATAGACCATTCTTGCATCCCTCTACAGTGTTTAAAAACAATAACAGATTAAGAACGAGGCTGGGTGTACATTGTTTGTACTTTGCCCACTCTGACCTCGACTCGGCGCCACTTTTCGTTGGAATTAGGGAAAGGTATGTTATGCGTATGACGATGGTGTAACCTTGGTTAACTTTAATTTGCCTTAACCGGTTTCCAAAGATTAACGGTAAGCATTATGTCACATCTCCTTACTATACCTCTTGTATCGCTTCAGAGCCATCATTTTCAAACGTGCGAACTGCAAACGATGGGGAAAATAGCTCTCTGCAACATTAAATCAAACGATCTGTTAATATACAAATTCAATGTCCAGTCTAATACGAGTCATAATATTCATTAAATAAGCGATTTATTACTAAGTTAGTGCAGGCGTTTCACTCCAGCCTCTGTAGTGACATGAACTGACAAATAGATACTCCCTCATAATCGAATTCTGGCATTTTGTTAGACTGCCTTGTTTTAACAATTTTCCCGCTTGGCCAAACACAATGCATGAGGAGTTCATACGTGCTATAAGTCCTACCTAAGTATACTCAGTTGTATTAAATATGTGAAAACGTTATGGCCTCCGGTGCTGATTTATCGTGAGAGCACTCGAAAAAAAAAAATATTGATTATTTGTTTATTTATTTGTTTATTTTTGTTTTACTTGTTTCTTTTTATATCCAGCGTCCAGTCCTTGTCAAAAGCATCCAATCGATACGACGCGTCGTCCACGTGGTCTCCCTACAACAAAAACACCTATATTTTCTAAAACGTCCAGGAAAGGTGAATGCTACAAATACACATTTATCCGCCCCTCTTCAAATTATATAGCATAGCAATAAACATTATTGTTTGGGCTTGCTCTGTTTGCTGAGAAGGGTGTTTGACAAGGAATCAATAAACTCTCCAATTTTGGATAAACTTTGACTTTGTGGGTGACCACATGGCCGCTTTAATAATCATTTCAATTCAATGTCAATTACAAACAAATGAAGAAAGCCCTAGCTACACAGCAAAGGTGGGGGCCAAATTCCGCATCTAATATTCAAAGGTATATGTGGCTAAGACAAGGGTGGGGGAAGTGGGTAAAACAAAGGCGGAGAGGCGGTCGAGTCCAAAAGCACATGAGATGGATAGACCGCCCAGAGGGTTCGAAGAATGTTCCAATACGATGCACCCGTTATTGGAATACCCTAGCCAGCATAGCTAGTTAAGTTTAAATGTTAACCGAGGGACAGAATAAAATATTTATTGTCTGGGCAATAATTTCTGTTTTTATAAAATGTTTTCCAAGAAGGAATGGAAATCACCCACGCACCCCTGCGTCGCTTAAATAAAACCAAAGCAATAACTCTAGCCAATCACATAGGTCGCAGACAAACCAGTGAACCAATCAATACTGGAAGCAAATAAATGAAGCTGAAGTGAAATACGGGAAAGTCTGTGCCATTGAGTCACGATTGATTTCGGTTTTACTTCTGATTGGTTAGAAAGTTGCGCGCGTTTTCTAAGCCAATCGCTCAGCATAGTAATGCGAGAACGAAGCAAAAGTGAATTACTTTTGACAATCAAGTGAAAACTGCTCTAACACCTTAAAGAAAAGCACAATTTTTTCCAAAAAAATTTTTTTCATGATTCTTTCCAGTTGACCTATCTTAGTCTCTAACGAGCAAAATTTGGGTCGATGAACGATCTTATGCATTGTTGGTTAATTTTGTAATTTTTTATATCTATGTATTTATCTACTTCTTGGTAATAAATCAAAACAGTTATTAACCTTGTAAGAAGTTGAAAGATCTCTCCTGTCTCGGCTTCCATCGACACGTTCTGGGTATGTTATGTGATAATGATCTTCATAGGTCCCCTCTGTAAATAAAATATATGTCCTTGTTAGAAGGCTTGAGAAAGTAAAAGGTTTATCAGGTACCTTATATCAATACAGCTGTTTTGAGAAATATTGTCCTACAAAAGCGTGCGCAACAATGCCAAAATGCACTTTGGGTAGTGGTCGTCCAGCATGGCTAGATCAAAGTTCACGTGTCTTAAGCCCCGGCCAAGCGATCGCAACGTTTCAACGCAACATATCCCAACATTGTCGGGCGCAGCATGTTGCACGCGTTTGGCCACCCTGTTGTAACGTGTTGCGACATGTTGGGTGTTGTTGGCTCAAATTTGAAAATGGTCAAATTTTTCATGCAACAATGTTACCACCAGCCATGCACACTAGTTCCATTTTCAATACCATGCAGCAACACGTCGCAACATAGTGGCCAAACGCACACAACATGTTGCGCCCAACAATATTGCGATATGTTGCGTTTAAATTTTACGATCGTTTGGCCGGAGCTTGCAAATGCCGGGCCAACAATGTTGGCACATGTTGCGTTGAAATGCTGCGATCGTTTGGCCGGGGCTTAATATGGGAGGAAGGAGAAACCAAAAATGCACGTTCTTGACTTTTCCTTCTATGCTACTCAAAAACCAGGAACTTCAATCAAACAGTCTCTAAGTTTTCTCTTCGCCGTGTACTGTAAATAGGAATTAAGGACGTTCGCGCCCATTGTTACTGCGCATCCTTTCTGCGTGAAATTCATGTCGCACCGTCATGCCACGTCATACATCAAGCGCGCGCGCTAAAAAATAAGCAAGCAAAACTAAGCAAGTATAGGGTTTGGCTAACTTCGCCTGCAACTTACACTCTTAGATGCTCGGGACCTCCATTTCCCTTTTCGTAGATCAATACCTTTCCATATTTTATTAATTTTCACCAAAAAACAGGAAAGAGAGAGAGGTTACGTACTGGACTAAACAGGGGTTAGCTAACACCACATAGTACCTTTCGGCGTTGTCGAGTACGCTTTTACCCTTTTGTAGGCCCAACAACCTTTCTCGATTGAGCTATGTACAGCAGGTGCACTGGAAACAAAGACTTACCCGCAAACTTGAAAGAGGTCCAGCTTAAAAACAGAGCAAACGCACAAAAGATAAGCGCTCTGGCTGCTCTTTGTTTCGTCATCTCGGGTATGTTTCTCCCTTAGGAAAAAAGCATCAAAGAGAAAAAAATGTCAAGTTTCGTATTGGACTGAACTTTAGTATGGGTAATCAAATGGTGACGGGGGATATTACGAAATAATTTTACGTGGGTTTTGTCAAAATTCTTATACTTTCCCGAACCTTTGGGCGCGAGAAATTATTGCAATTTTGCAGTCTGCATTTTCATTACCTTTTGATTATAATGAGTTACAAATTACCCTTACAATCGCGGGTTTTCAACTTGTTTATTGTATCGAGAACTCTCGCGCGAAACGTTGCGATGCCAATTTTGTAATTTCACCCGTGAAATTATAAATTAACGCTGAAAGCTCGAGCCAGACGCTCTTTAGGCTCGTCACTCAATCTTCCTCCACCACGAACATCGTTCGAAAATTATACTCCGTCAATTCAACCGTACTAAAAATGTTTACAAATAAAAGTAAACGAATAATAATCGCTAGAAGAAATGTAAAAGTGAGATTTACTCTGAAAATTCGATACAACCAGGTTCATTGCAGTTCACAAAAATCATACTGTACTTTTGGCAACAGTCATTTTCTTTAGAGGAATAGTGTAATATTCCACCCTGGGTATTGCTAATAATGACATGATAATAAGTTATTAGGAATCGCTCTGGCCAGTGAAAATCCCGGCTAAGTAGAAGTGGACAGCTGAGATCAAGCCCGACTTACTGGTTAAGTGGAACGATGGGTCGCCAACTTCTTCGCCTTGACGGCCTTGAGTAGAGTGATGGGGTGGAACACGTGTCAATTCTTTTATACTGTCATTTGCATAATCCCGAGGGTATCATTGAGTTCCATAGTGACCTTTACTTTGAAAGAGGCTACTGAATAAATAGATTTGTTTGTGAATCGTGCGATTTACATTTAGATTATGCTGACTTATCCCGACACTTCCATCAACACATCCACGAAAATCAGGGATTGGAAGCAAGTACTAAGTGTTAGAATAACAACGATTAGTCAAAAAATCGTGAAAATTAGCCAAACAGTCTAAAAACAGTTTTTTGCAAAGCATAAAAGTAAACTGTACTGTTTACTTTTTATGAGACAACTAGAGGACTTTGATTTGCATGTCTCTGTTGATCGCTAGTAATTGTTGTAACCACGAGAGTTTAATTTTTCTGTTTTTGTCGCTTTTTCTCTTTTGTTTTTTGTCTTTGTTTGTCATCTGTTAATTTTTGCGTACTTTTTCATGCAATTTTAAATGTAAATTAGTTTTTTCACGTCGTGTTATGTAATCGTCTATTGTTTATCACGTAACCTCGTGAAGTCTATTCTTTTGGTTCAAAATTCCGTTTCTTAGCGTTGTAGTTTTCTAGTTGTGTTCACTCGTTGTCAGTTCCCGAGTGCCGTACAGATCTTGTAAGTAATCTCGTATTTTCCTTTTCGTTTTTTTTATATTTTTATTTATTTATTTATTTATTTATTTATTTATTTATTTTTGCTGCTTTTCGTATTGTCGTATTCTCGGTTTATTTAAGTTTAAGGTCGTGTTTATTAATTCTGTATTTGCTATTTCCTTTTTAAGTGAATCGTTAGAATTAAAGACGAATTCAAAAAGTACAGGAGTGTTGTTTACAATTATCATTTTCGCTTTCAGTCGTTTTATCGTTTTCAGCATTCTAGGCGACTTCTGAAATTGAAAATGTTTATGCTAATTTTACTCAGTCTGTATCTTAAAATCTTAATCTCTTAATCTCAACTTCTATGACAAAAAAGTTAACTTAATAGTCGGGAATGCACGAATAAAATAAGTTTTGACATTTTCCTCGCCATTAAGATTGTAACGTTATAAATCCTATAACACCTCTGAAGTAAATTAATTCAAAATATACCGTAGGAGCAAATCAGAAGTTTCTTGACTTACGTGGAGAATAACCCTTATTACCTTGCTATACCATCCAACATGTATGTGAGGCAATTTCTGGCAATTCTGAACTTTCTGCCCGAAATTTCCGCGTATCCACGTTGGATTATATAAAACAAAATAACTGAATGGCAATATTCAGACAGGAAGCCACATCAGCCTCAGCTGGTGTTCATGCGGGTCCTCTAGTCTGATCTAATTACAATTTGGAGCGTTGGCTTTTTCCGGGGGGAGGACAACCGGAGAACCCGGACAAAAACCCTCGGAACAAGGCGAGAACCAACAACATTGTAATGCAAATGAGAAAAGTTAACCGTGAAAAGCTATTAATTCATCTTTTTAAAAGGTTTTGAAAGAAGGTGTGAAATGCCAGCTGTCTGGGCCGCCAAGTTTGTGATATAGGCTGTATTACAACTAGGTGACATCAACCTTTGTTATTAATTTGCAGTTGAGGTAAAGTCTTTCTGTCCTCCTGCGTTGTAGTTGTAAAAAGCGGGTTACCATAGAGAGAAAAATACATCACAATGCAGTTTAATTCTATTTTTGACCTGTTCTATGTGTGTTTTCACAGCTATGTTTGTTCAAGGTTAGCTGTTGTTTTCAACTACGATGAAACAGTGAATATTAATTTCTCTCAGGAAGATATCAGGAAAAGCGGGCCACTGTTCAAGGGTTTTGTGTAAGCTCCACAAATACAATTTCTTTTATCCTGTTTTCTAAGCCAAAAAGTCAATAGCTCCTGGCGTTCAAAAATGTACTAATGAGACCGTGGAATGATAACTTTGGACATAAATCACGGCTTTGAAACAGTGACATGGTGATTTTCAATCGTTTTCGGCAACAAATGTGTTAATAGTTAAGAATGACAGTAAATGAGACAGTCATAAAAGCCTGAGCTTTGAATTCCTGAGAATTGAAGCTCATACACAAAGCAGCAGAGATTCTTATCGCGTCGTTTTAGTCTCGTTAAATCAGTCGAGAAATTTAACCGTTGGAGGAAAAATTCCCATTTGTGGAAAAATTATACAAGGAAAAATTTTTTGCGTGTGTACTCTCATTAAAACAATTTAGAATGCACGGGACACTTTTGCTCCACCCATCGACTTGCTCACTTCAATCGTTCGCCGAATTATGACAGCGACATGCGGACTTACATAACCTGCTTACAGGAAAAATTCCCATTGGTCACAAAATTATACCAGGAAACATTTTTTTGTGTGTGTGTCCTAGATCGAGAGTGTACTCTCATTGAAACAATTTAGAGTGCATGAGACACTTATGCTCTGCACATCGACTCGCTAACTTCAATCTATCATCAAATTACGACAGCGACATGCGGACTTACATGGCCTGCTTACACGATCTCGTATTTAAAACCAAGTATAGTTAAACCATAAAATTGCATTGGTTTTAATTAATACGCAATCTGAAAATAAGGACCAACAATCAACATGGCGATATTCATAAAATACCTTTAAACAGTACACAGCCCATGATGAAATCTACGTTTACTGCCAGCTATCGAAGGCAGGCACTTCTCTCGTGGCTGGTAACAGGCAAACCGAGGAACTTGCCTCAGTCTTTTATTTTATTTTTTCGTTGTTTTTGTTTTTTGGAAGGGGAGAGTAAAAACTGCTAGCAGATAAGTAAACCAACAAACAAATAATATTGCCTCAGTCATAATTTTTTCTGGCTGCGGTCCTGAAACAAAGAACACTTATTGCAACATAACACTTAGTACGGCACCGTGTAACAGATGACTCCAGATCAGAGATGCAACTTAACTATTTAGAGCGAAACTTTTTTATGCAGCTGATTGCAAATTATATCAAAATAATTATCCCGGCTATTATGCGACACCCTCCCACTAAGTTTGATATGAAATACTGTACTTGATTCAAACATACTTGGGTATTTGTTTTCATGGTGAAACAATCCGAGAAATTGTTCACCTACCAAGGCACAACCGGCTACCTTTTCACTGGAAGGCGTACAGCTGAAATGAATGCAAGCTTCGACCTAGTTATCAACTTATGCCTCAAATTGTTATGCTCACAAAGAGAAACAATGACAGTTAATACCACAATGTAAAGAAGGATTTCTTTTGTCTACTTAGCTGTTTGAGTTCAGATAGCTAGACAAAGATATCGGAAAAAGCCTCATGTTATTTTCCCATTGGAACTAACAATAGGCAAATGATGAATAAGTTCCAAACTAACTAGCTGCAATATATTATTCATCATTTTCTTTTCAAATGGAGGCTAATTTTTGAAATTTGTTCATTACACAAACCCATGAAATAACGAAATCCGCGGATTATCCTTGCTTGCTGTTTTCATCTGCATTGTTAACAGAATTTTCAAACTGTAGCTGTTGGGAAGAACTATTATTTGTAAATGAAATTAAAATATTCAAACATCTTCACACACTCCTCTGAGCCAATCATCGATACAAAATCTCCTTAACCTTGATTCATTTAAAAATTAAAAATAAAATAAATGACACTACCGTATGGAGTTTTCCTGTCAGACTAGCACGAAGAATTCATTTGGTTCAAAATTTGCCCCTTACTTTGGTTGTATTGGTTGTAAAGTGGTTTGCTGGAATGCCATGTAAACAAAATTGATGGGTGGCTTTATCTTATAAAACTGAGATAGAAAACTCTCAGATTTTTTCTATTTACATAACACGATACAAACTATAAAGACATGATTGACCATCGCAGTTATACACACAACTAAAGCAGTTGTGAAATTAAAGCTTGAAAAATATTCAGGCCTGAACGGGATTCGAACCCATACATATATACATACATTACATACATTACTTTATTTACCGTCGGATTTCAGAGTAACTTATGCAGCTAATATCTCTGACCATTTAACCATCAGAACAGAGATGGACCACCACACCGGGAACTACGTCCCCTTCCCTTTTTCATCAGTGTGTGGGTTCTTTTACGTCCCACAAAATTAATTGTGAAGAGTTGTGAGACGGGGCCTACGGTTTATCGTCCTTATCCGAGAAGACTAGAACGTCTAACCATTTGCAGATGTCGTTGCAAAGGCAGCACTTTCTCCTCAATTATTTAAAGACCCTGAGTGTTGGTCCGGCCAGGGTTTGAACCCGAAACCTCCTGCACACTAGTCCGGTGCTCTACCACGGAGCTAACCGGTCGGCGGTACCTCTACGATACCGGTGCAGTGTTCTACCAACTAAGCGATCAAGCCAACTGGGTGCTGGCCACATTGTGAGTTGTTAATATACCTGTAAATGGTGAAGAATACAAATGAATATATGAAAGATTACTAAAGGACGTCATCGGTTTTGTGAAAAGTTTTTTTTTTTTTGTAATATATGTAGTTCGAGTCATTGACGTCGCCGTCCTATACGAAAAATACACATCTTAAAGCATTTAGTCTTTGGCGACACGACGGGACTAGCGAAAGTTTCCCGCGTCCACTACCGTTCCCCATCCTGGCCTTCCCATACTTGCATCGTAAAAAGGTACCTAATGCTCCCCACGCAGAGAGCACATGTGTCAAATATTTAAAATTTCAAAACAATTATTTTTCAGTAAAACTAAAACTGCTCAATTCTTTTTTGCACTACTTTGGTTATTTACTATCCAGTAACCACATGTCCTCTTAGAGGGGTTTTGTTTTATTTACGTTTTTTACACGAGTTTTCATGGATAAGGGGCCGAAGTATGTGAGAAACGTTTACGTGCGTCGTGATCATGAATATGTGTCTGAAACGAAGTATATCAGGTGGTAAGCGATAATAATTTTTTCTATCTGAACATTTGTGTTTCAAACGCTGGTTTTTACTGACGCATACTGAGCAAAAGCAAAATACAAAGACACCGTAAGATGTTGATAACTATCACATGAAAGTTTCATTTTGCTTTGCTTTTCTTCCATGAATTTTTATCAATGATCTAGGGTAAGCCTAGCATCACGCGGCCAAAAACGTAAATTATTACCCAGACTAAGAGACGTGATCTAATATCCAGCTCATCATATTACGCATTCTCATTCGCATTTACAGCAAAACTCACCACAGTCGACTTGATTTATCGTTGAAAAACTGACTCACAAGCTCTGTGATACAAACTGTAAGACCCCTTATCTCTCTGAAAGGACCTCAGATACATGGCATGGGTCATGGAGATGGCGATTCGGATCTTCCTTCTTTGTAGTCTATATTCATACTCTGCAGGTAGGCGAGATGGCAAATGATCTCTAATTGCAGTACGCACCCTATATTGGGCATTACAAAAAGAACAACTTCACTTTTGTACTTGTGAATTAGAGTTCCTCTTGGTATTCAACTGAACTGTTGGTTGAATAATGGAGATGACACGTTGCTCGTTATCAGAAGCTGTTGACAATAAGGGACAACATACTTTGGGACCTTAAGTCGCCGCAACATAGGGAGACTTTAGGAGACGTATATGGCGACTGGCAGAAAAAAGCATTGCGACTTTAGGCGATTTATTAGCCTTAAGTAGACTTTTTGTAAGAGGACTTAAGGCGACTTAAGGTGACTTAAAGCGACTTATTTCACTCGAATGATATAAACCCAAACTTACCAACAGTCTCTTTATATACTTTAAAAATATCTACAAAACCTCCTCCAATAAGCCAACATTCTAAGAGCCATTTCGTTTACTTCTGTGTTCAGATAAGCCACCGTAGTCTCTAGGATCCAGATTAAAAACCATTTTAGATAACAAGTACTTTGATAGAATTACCGGATATATCACGACAAAAATCAAAATCAAACAAAATTATAAACAACATATTCATGGCGACAAATAGTTTAAATTTAAGAATAGAGACATGATTTAGCTTGATGTAAATAAAACTATTAATATATTCTCCATAATTCAAACAACAAGGAAATAAGCTTACACATGTATTTCTTTCACACAGCTTCCCAAAATATAGACATGGTTATCTTCGTATAAAACTTATCTGCCGTATTTTGGGCCGTCCAATGTCATTTTTGCATCAGTCCTTTTCGGGGATCCAATCGATTTTTTGTTCTCCTGCCTCAGTCAGACAAAATATCCCAATACCATAATGAGTACCACATGCTAAGGTCCTTAGTAAGAACACTTCCTTTCCAATTTCTGCAACTTCTTGACCCGCTCCATAGAACTTTGATGTCACCGTTATAGTGAGCCGAATCTTTTTCGAAGGCTTTCACCACAGTTGGTCGGATCACCAGGAAATATACCTGCCAAGCTTTCGGAAAATAATGAGTCACAACGGCATACAATAAAAACCTGCGTGTAAGAGCCACAGAGCCACAGAAACCACTGAGACATTGAGAAGTCTCTTTTTACGGTGAAAGAATTTTGCCTATTTGATGGTTGAAAATGTCAATTTTGACTACCCTAACACTAGACATTCGATGTGAGTAGTTTATTGAGGATGCGACACTCAGTCATCTGCGATGATAGATGTATTCCATCCTACAACGTAACCTGTATCCCTGCAAATGACAACTGTTTGTTGTAACAGTTAGAACCTGTACCAAGCCAGATACGAAAAACCACTAAAAAAACCACCATAGACATGCGCTCAAATAATATGTGGAAACGAAAAATGAGGACGAACACGATGACTAACTAACCTAACCTCCCGCCAAATGCCTAACTAGTCACTAAACGTCCCATGACAACCCGCGAGCCTCTACATCGTGCCGTCAGAATAATAATTCCGGACTGATTTGTCCCTCAATCGTCAGAAATTACATATTCCGACTCGATCTGACGGTTAACTGACAACGAAGTAGTCGAAAATTATTATTCTGACGGCGCTATGAAAAGGCTGCGGGGTGTCATGGGCTGCTTACGGACCTATTAAAGCTTAAGTCACTGTGGGTAACCCACGGGATTTTTTCCGATGAGGTTTCGTTTACACAGATTGTACAATGTTTGTAAAATTTTTTAGCTTTGTTCTGTAAACAGTAAAAGCAAAGAGATTAGAAGCCACCATTGATTAACATAAAACCCAATGGGTTCAAAAATAATGTTATTATCAGAGTACGTGATAGGCAAACTGAAATACAGAGACGCTCAGGTTCGAATACTTTTACTTGGCATTCTTACATCTTGACAAAGAATATTGCTTCTTCTAGTTGTTGGGCAGTCATCCAAGCGTCTTCCCTGGAAAATGATAAACTGCCTCTTAAACGGTGCCTGTACCACGATGGAAAGTGAATTTCTTTTCCACTTATTTGGCGTATAAAAATTTCGTGATCTATTGATGGAAATTATTGAACGTCGTCCTTCCATCTCTTAACAAAACACTGAGTCTTGTCATATCACATCATTTTCTTGTTGTTTTTTCCTTTTCGAGAACTTGCAAAATGTTCCAACATATCTAACGTACTTCACGAGTAATCGTGCTCCTCATTTATAATTTTTGTCTTGATATATTTTTCCTAACGTTAAATTCCAGGCTGCCGTTATGCTACGCGTAAATTCTCAAACATTTGCTTTAAATCTTTTTTCTTTGTCACTGTTTTTCAAATGAACAGATGTTTTGAGAAGATGAATCATGTCAGTGACACAGCATTCTCGAAAAACGAATTGCGAGTTTAGCGCCAGGAGACGAACCTGTATGTGTTTGTGATCGCAGGATGAATTCAGCACAGTGAAAATCTTTAAGCAAAAAATTTGTGTTGCGCTGTTTTATCTCGATTTTAAAATAAACAAATTTATCTTTTAGGAATCCAGAAACAAGATATCAGTTCGTTCACAGTAATTGGAAAAAAACGACTATGAAACGACAGTGTAAGCAGATGAGCACCATATGCCAAAAAGAAATAGAAGTTTGTTCCGCTCTTTTTCCAAAAGCGTCACACACTTACATATAGTATTCACTTGAAAGTCGATTCGGCTTTGGCTTCCGAGTCTGCATTATTTCAATTATTTCACCACAATCACCACTCGACCATACATTTAAGGCCGCTGTCACAAGGGCTTCTTGAGGCCGTCACCTCTTCTACAAAGCTTCGAGTCGCGACATATTGTCAACTCCCACGTCGCAGTCTGGGCAAGAATCATCATTTATATTTGGACCCCCTCTTTGGACAACTGGTTAACTGGCACTAGTAGAGCTAGATACACAGTTTGCTATCAGTTATGCACAACAAGACGTGTACATTGCTTCTTTCTCTTCTGTTCGTTGCCTGTTGCATAATGTCTAGAACAGACGCAGTTTTCGGTCCACAGTATAATTGCAGGTCCTGTGGAAAGCGATCAGCTATCTTGGTAATGAACGTTTTATAACTTCCCAAAACAGAATAATTTCATGCTAATGTCGAGGGATTTTTTTAATCAATTTTTATTGTCATTCCCTTTGAGCTTACAAATAACTTGTTTTCGGTTTTTAACATATCAAATTATTGTAATGATATCTTTGATTTAATTTTCTTTTACATAAGAAGGGAAGCCCCTGGAGTCCTCTGTCAAGCTAACCGATCGGCTACCTCAGCGAAAAACCTATCACCCTTATTGTTCAATTTTTTAGATGTCAAAACGAGCGAGGATCATGCGGGACATGTGTGACGCCATGGATAGCGCTTGCAAAAGAGTAACAGAAGAATTCGACACAGGGGCTGGAATTGAAGATAAACAGACAAACTGAACGAAAAGAAAGTTTAAAACTCCTTAAATACTTTATTTGTAATATTAAAATTCCTGGAATGATAATCAGAATACATCATTAAAGTTTACAAACACCAGTAAATTGCAGCAAGGATTTTTTTCACCGCTATTCCCAGTATAAACACAATGCCGACAATATGCTACCCGGGAAATAGGACCACCATCTTCTGCCGAAAATCAATACTACAATATAAGAAACGCCTACCACAACCTGACTATATTTGAAACTAAAGTGATGTGTTGATGCCGATATAACAGGAAACGTCTCTTACAACCCAACAATGTTTGAAACTAAAGCGATGTGTCTTAAACTGCATCCACCCTTTCTTAAATCGTGCAGTTATATATAATGCAACAGATTCTTAAAACACAGATGCCCTAAAAGTTAATGGGAAAATATTCATTGTACATTGGGCTGTGACGGGAGAAATTACGAAATAATTTTACGCGGGTATTGTCAAAATTCTTATACTTTCCCGAACCTTTGGGCGCGAGAAATTATTGCAATTTTGACAGGCGCTATTGAAATTATTACCTTATTTTGCCAGTTTGTATTTTAATTACCTTTTGATTATAATGGGTAACAAATTACCCTTACAATCGCGGGTTTTCAACTTGTTTATTGTATCGAGAACTCTCGCGCGAAACGTTGCGATGCCAATTTTGTAATTTCACACGTGAAAATATAAATTAACGCTGAAAGCTCGAGCCAGACGCTCTTTGGGCTCGTCACTCAATCTTCCTCCATCACGAACGACGTTCGAAAATTGCACTGCGTCAATTCAACCATACTAAAAATTTTTACAAATAAAAGTAAACGAATAATAGCGGAGCTCCGACGGCCCGAAGGGCCGCCAAGCGGAGCCCCATACCCATATAGAAAAGAAAAGGAAACCCGTGAATGCATTTTCTCTTGGTTATCATGGCTAGCGGTATTGCTCGTGGACGCGTACGCACGACGGCGACGACGACGACGACGACGACGACGACGGAGTCGCGCAACATGGCGACCATACTTCAAATAATAGGTTGACAGGGACATGCAGACTTGGTTTACCGTGTATTTCTTTGATATTATTATCTGTCAAAACAAGGTATCCGCTGACCAGCATCACAGACCATATCGCGGGCTTAAGTTTAGAGCTCATCGAGGTCACTTGTTTTTTGGAAGTTTACCGCTGAGCAAGTGCTGTTTTTTTTTCGATTGGATCGCGGGCTCATGTCAGGCTAACTTGTTGAAAACAGGGCCGGGTTATTTGGAAGCCGGTTAACGCTAACCCAAGACTAGAAGTTAACCGTTTTCACTGCTTTTGTTTTGTGTTAAAACTCAAAACAGAACGCCAATATACAGAAAACCTCACCACAAAGTTACAAAACTCAAATCAAAATTCTACCTTATCCTGGATTAGCTTAAGGTAATTCCTCTGAAATAAAAGTGACAATAGATTTTTGTTCAAACTTTGTTTACTGAATATTTGTCATATGATAACTTTAATTTTGAAATAAAAAAGGGGGGTGCCCATGCTCATTAAGGAGCAGTGAGGCATTGAAAATGCCCCATTTTGGCATTATTTAATGCTTATTATAAGAACGCATTCCCAGTAATTGTAACATCTTTGTAAGCCCGGACTCATAAGAACACTCATTAAACTACAGTCAATACATTGTGTCGGACACAAATAGACGTTTAAGTTTGATTCAGACAGAAAGCTAAATCCTTGATTAAAAATTTGAATCAAATTTCTTGACGTGGTTACCGACTGCAAAATAGAAAAGACCACAGTGTATCTGCTATTTTTCTTATTTATTTAATTTTCAGCAATAGAAATTAGATGAGTCTTTTCTCACGCAAAGCTTATGAATAGTTGATTACAACGACTGGAAAAAAAATTGGGGTGCCCATGCTCGTTGGTGAGTTAGAGCCATTTTTCAACTGACAGAGCTCAATATCAAGGCAAATCCGTCATGTTTTCAATATGCACGTGCACAAGCGCGCACTAATGACGCCATAAATTATGCGCAGTAAGGATGCGCAATGCAAATGTGAGGAATGACCTTAATCGGGCTCTGAACAACCCGGGCCAGGAGCTACGCTTTTAGGCTGGTCTAAATCTATATATTAATCGTTAGAAGAAATGTAAACGTGAGATTTACTCTGAGAATTCGATACAATGAGTTTCATTGCAGCTCACAAAAATCCTACCGTAATTTTGGCAACGGTCATTTTTTTAGAGGAATAGTGTAATATTCTACCCTGGGTATTGCTAATAATGACATGATAATAAGTTATTGGCAATCGCTCTGGCCAGGGACAATCCCGGCTAAGTAGAAGTGGACTGCTGAGATCAAGCCCGACTTACTCGTTGAGTGGAAGGATGGGTCGCCAACTTCTTCACCCTGACGGCCTTCAGTAGAGTGATGGGGTGGAACACGTATCAATTCTTTTATACTGTCATTTGCATAATCCCGAGGGGATCATTGAATTGCATAGTGATAGGAAGCTACTAAATAAATAGATTTGTTTGTGACTGGTGCGATTTACATTTAGATTATACTGGCTTATCTCGACACTTCCATTCACACATCCGAGAAAATCTGGGATGGGCAACAAGTATTACGTGTTAGAATAAAGCAGTTAGTCAAACAATCATGAAAATTAGCCAAACAGTCTAAAAACAGTTTGTTGCAAAGCATAAAAGTAAACTGCACTGTTTACTTTTTGCAAGACAACTAGAGGACTTTGATTTGCCTGTCTCTGTTGATCGCTGATAATTATCATTTTCGTTTTCAGTGCTTTTATCGTTTTCAGCATTCTAGGCGATTTTGGAAATTGAAAATATTTACGCAAATTTACTAAATCTTGAAGATAATCTCCGAGATAAAAAAAAAAAGGCCTGTGCGTTCTCACTTTCTATGACAAAAAGGTTAACTTAATAGTAGGGAATGCAAGAAGAAAATAAGTTTTGAGATTTTCCTCCCCATCAAGATTGTAACGTTAGAAATCCTAGAATACTTTTGAAGTAAATTAATTCAAAATATTCCGTAGGAGCAAAGCAGAAGTTCCTTGACTCACGTGGAGAATAACTCTTATCAAGGTTCACTTGCCTCATTTACATTACAATATCATCCAATATGTCGTGAGGCAATTTCTGGCAATTCGGAACTTTCTGCCCGAAATTTCCGCGTATCCACGTTGGATTATATAAAACAAAATAACTGAATGGCAATATTCAGAGAGGAAGCCACATCAGCCTCAGCTGGTGTTCATGCGGGTCCTCTAGCCTGATGTAATTACAATTTGGAGCGTTGGCTTTTTCCGGGGGGAGGAAAACCGGAGAAGCCGGACAAAAACCCTCGGAACAAGGCGAGAACCGACTACATTGTAAGTTGACCGTGAAAAGAGCTATTAATTCATCTTTTTTAAAAGGTTTTAAAAGAAGGTGTGAAATGCTCGCTGTCTGGGCCGTCAAGTTTTTGATATAGGCTGTATTACAACTAGGTGACACCAACCTTTGTTATTAATTAGCAGTTGAGATAAAGTCTTTGTTAAAGTCCTCCTGTGTTATATCGCGAAGTTGTAAAAAAAACGCCGGATTACCATGGAGAGAAAAATACATCACAATGCAGTTTAATTTTATTTGTTACCAATTCTATGTGTGTTTTCACAGCTATGTTTGTTTAAGGTTAGCTGTTGTTTTCAAATGCGACGAAACAATGAATACTAATTTCTCTCAGGAAGATATCAGGAAAAGCGGGCCACTGTTCAATGGTTTTGTATAAGCTGCACAAATACAATTTCTTTTATCCTGTCTTCTAAGCCAGAAAGTCAATAGCTCCTGGCGTTCAAAACTGCACTAATGAGACCCTGCAATGATAACTTTCGACATAACTCACGCCTTTGAAACAGTGCCATGGTGATTTTCAATCGTTTACGGCAAGAAATGTGTTATTAGTTGAGAATGACAGTAAATGGGATAGTTATGACCGTCTGAGGTTTGAATTCCTGAGAATTGAACCTGATACACAGAGCATCAGAGATTCTTGTGGCGTCTTTTCAGTCTCGTTAAATCGGTCAAGAAATTTAACCGTTGGAGAAAAATTCTGATTTGTCGAAAAATTATGCAAGGAAGAAAAGTCTCTGTGTGTGTACTCTCATTAAGACAATTTAGACTGTATGAGAAACTTATGCTCTGCCCTTCGACTCGCTCATGTCAATCGTTCGCCAAATTACGACAGCGATATGGGGACTTACATAACCTGCTTACAGGGCCTCGTAGTTAAATCCAAGTGGACTTAAACGGTAAAATCCCCTTGGTTTTAATTACTACGCAATCTGAAAATAAGGAGCAACCATCAACATAGCGATACCTTTTTTTTTCCTTTTTGTTGTTTTCGATGTTTTTGTTTTTTGGAAGGGGAAAGTAAAAACTGCTAGCAGATAGATAAACCAACAAACATATAATATTGCCTCAGTCATAATTTTTTCTGGCTGCGGTCCTGAAACAAAGAACGCTAATTGCAGCATGTCACTTAGTACCGCACCGTGTAACAGATGACTCCAGATCAGAGATGCAACTTAACTATTTGGAGCAAAACTTCTTTATGCAGCTGATTGCAAATTATATCAAAATAACTATTCCGGCTATTATGAGACACCCTCCCACTAAGTTTGATATTAAATACTGTACTTGCTACAAACATACTTGGGTATTTGTTTTCATGGTGAAACAATCCGAGAAATTGCTCACTTACCAAGGCACAAACGGCTACCTCTTCACTGGAAGGTGTCCAGCTGAAATGAATGCAAGCTTCGACTTAGTTATCAACTTATGCCACAGATTGTGATGCTTACAAAAAGAAACAATGACAGTCAATACCGCAATGTAAAGAAGGATTTCTTTTGTCTACTTAGCTGTTTGAGTTCAGATAGCTAAACAAAGATAACGGAAAAAGCCTCATGTTATTTTCCCATTGGAACTAACAATAGGCAAATGATGAATAAGCTCCAAACTAACTAACTGCAATATATTTTTCATCATTTTCTTTTCAAATGGAGGCTAATTTTTGAAATTTGTTCATTACACAAACCCATGAAATAACAAAATCCGCGAGTTATCCTTGCGTGCTGATTTCATCTGCATTGTTCACAGAATTTTCAAACTGCAACTGTTTAGGAAGAGCTATTATTTGTAAATGAAATTATAGCGGAGCTCCGGCGGCCCGAAGGGCCGCCAAGCGGAGCCCCATACCCATATAGGGAAGAAAAGGAAACCCATGAATTGATTTTCTCATGGTTATCATGGCTAGCGGTATTGCTCGTGGGCGCGTACGCACGACGGCGACGACGACGACGACGACGACGGAGTCGCGCAAGATGGCGGCCATACTCCAGCTAATAGGTTGACAGAGACATGCACCCTCGGTTTGTAGCGGGAGAATGCCATTTTTCTTGGCGGGATTTTTAAAGAAAAACGATAGCGGAGGTTGATCTAATATTTTTAAGACAGGGTTCCACTCAAGCAATAAACAGAAAGCAAGAATTAACCGGCAAAGAAGTAGCGAAGAAGATCGCGAAAAAGACTAAGCGGGCCAGCGCTGGGGAAGGAGGCGAGACAGTACTGAACAAAGCCGTGAATTATAGCTAGTCAAGGGCTAGAGAAAGGAGGTGAAATAATACCGAACAATGCCGTGAACCAAAGCTAACGAGGGCTATAGAAAGGAGGCGAAAGTACCCGACAAATTGATTCAGAAGACTGCCGAACTCCCCATGGCCAAGTTCAAAATTCGCGCGAACGTGATGCTGTGCAGCCGTGCAAGAAAATTCAAAAGTCACCTGATTTGGTCAGGTGATGAACAAGAGAAATCAAACGTGCCCGAGTGTTTCAGGGAAATTACAAAACAGTAAACGTAGCGGAAAGAAGTGGTTGATTCGTTGATCTATCGAAAATATAACTTCAGTTCAGTCTTCACAACTTTTGCTGCAAGTTTCTGCCCGGAAGATTTACACTGGCCGAACTGAATTGCCAACTTGCGGTAAGTGACTTTTGTTGTTGCGTTTGCTATGAAAATTAACAAGTTGCCTCGGCGATATAAGCTTATTTTCATTTGGAATCCATTAAAAGTCTTCCTTATTTGAAGTCATGCTGTAAGAGATTTTAAAAATTGCATCGTTTTAATTTCGCTCGTCTCTAAACAATAAAACATGGGTCGCTTTGGAGGTTGCTGTAAGTTGTAAACAAATTACGTTTTCTGTCGATTTTCGTCGTCAACTTAAGCTTATAACCTCACGTCTGAAAATAAGCTTAACCAAAACCGTAGTTGTAAACACGGCCGGGCGAGTTTTGAAGTTTTCTCTGAGTTAGTTAGCACTGCCGCTTCGTAGACTGCTAAAATTTCTTCCTCTGTTGTTGAAAACGAAGGAAGGTTTACAAACCATTTTAAGCCGAAGCGAACAGGATTTGCTAAATTTAATTTTGTTCCTATGTGAATATTTGCATATTGTGATTACAAAGTGTGGAGAGTTCCTCGTTTTGTTAGTTAAATTTATTCGGTTTGGCGAAATACTTTTGTGAATTCCGAGGTTAATTTGGTTGAAGACTGGTAAAGCTACTGCCAATAAAATGACTGCAAAGCTAAATTAAGCCGTCGGCAAAAATACAGACTCTCAGTAATATTCAAATTTAAGCGTGAATAATTTTTAAACTTTAACACTGCAAGCTTAAACGAATTATCTTTATCCTCTCTTTTATTCGGTCACCTTTCATTGAGAAGGGATTTGCTGTTGATACTCGAGCTCAGATGTAGTGATATGCATCTTGTGTTTATAATGTAGATTTCCCCGTTTTATTTTGTTGTCTGTCCAATTAGTTCGGTTATTTTCTTAATAAGAGGTTATTCCCCAATGCGGTATTTACACTTAATATGGAAATGTTCCTACTAAGTGACATGGTACTAATTAACTCGGTAAATTGAACAGTGTAATAGAAGTTCTTGCCCTGACCATTTCTCGGTAATAAGAATAACTTTTACATACATATATACACAATTTAGTTGGAGAGAGCATTCTCCTATCTCCACTCTCTCTCTCTCTTTCTGCTCTCTTCTTCACACTAATTTTTTTTATTAACTAACTTATTAAATGAATGTCACTGACTGTTTTCTTTGTTGTGCATGCATACTTTTTCGCTTGTCGAAGAAAGTTTCAGTTTCTTCCTGGCTGTACAGTTTCCTTTCTCCTGTCCTGTACCAATTTGATTGTGAGATAACTTTGTGAATTCTCTATTCTCCTTAAATTTTATCTCATCAGGTTGATAGAATGCACTCTCAGAGTGTTCCATCATTGTCTTCAGTCGCTACAATTTTCCGGAAAAAAGCAATAGTTTTCTTAATTTCCTTTTACTTTGTGTTAGGACTTTTTAGCATGCCTGTAATTGGCCCATGGGCATTACGGGAGAATAATTTTCAAGGAAAGAATTACATTCGTTCTAGTGTTGATTATTTTAAATTGTTATGAATTAGGCATTTACTTTTATTTTTTATTTTTTATATTTTTTATTTTAGTCGCACGCGATGTTTTATGATTTTACTGAGGTATACCATGTAAATGTAAATAATGCACTGGAATTGGCCAATCAGAGTGCATTATATCGGCTTTAAACACAAACCATATATAATAAATGACTTGTATGTGAGTGATATTATTATTACAGAGAACTGGACAGGGCAAGAACTTCTTTTGTGAATTTATATATTAATTCCTCTCAGTGCTGTCAAAATGTCTCAGGAACCTTCATTTCTGATAATCTATTATTTTCCACCATACCTACAGCACAGAAGCTCACCAAATCCTAACTGATAACTAACATGTGTGTATCTCTAGCCTTTGCTGTGTGCTTCATGTATATTCTGTTATCTTGCCTTAACTGCTAGAAACAATTTTGACAGAGTTGTTGCAACAGTTTCACTTAAATTGAATTCCAGTAACAGCGCTACATGTAGTAGTGTTATTGAGTATGAACTTTATGGAGGATTTTAAGCTTTTATTTTTTTATGATTACAGACGACAACAAAATATACATGTGTATACATAACCTGATGTTGGTGTTGGTTACAAACTGTAGTTCATAATGGTCACCCTATTACAGGTAAGGGAGAAAAGTCCAGAGAGTTTAGAACATTTCTTCCCCCAGCACACCTTCTGTCTATAGGTGCAATAATTGAGAGGTTATATATATATACGAAGAGTAATGTAAAGTTACTGTATAAACTTAGCATTAAAATCTGACATTTGAACGCCTCCTTTGCTAAAATTAGTCACGATTTAATTGTTATCACTCCCTGTGAATTCATAGAGATTCCAGAGGCAAATTATCACCTAATGTGGAAGTCCTGTCTTCAAGTGAGGGAAAATGACACAAAAGAGTTACAATGAGAGTAAAAAGAATTGTGAATGTTGATATGCTGTACATTATACATCATGTAAAGGTATTTGGTGAGTGCCAAAGGCATAACATTTCATGTATTGCTTTTTCAGGACAAATTATATAACAGTGACGTTTTAAAAGGTGTGATCAGAAAAATAATGAGTACATTGTCCAGGCAACACCAGTTTATGGACGGCATATGCAGACAGTAAGAGGAACTGTAAACGCTACCACGTAAGTTAGTTTTATGCTTATGACTTCTTGTTCTTGGATTTTGTGTCATTTCATCACAAGAATAGGTAATGAAAGATGCAATAGTTGTTGCAATATATTTTTGAAGGAAAACTTATAAGTCTGCCTATGCTGGATATCAGCCATGTGTAAACTGAATGTGAAGCAAACACTCTGTTAAAGATGGGGCAACCCTAAAAGCCAGAAACTGGAATCCGGAATCTGGAACCAAAAACCAGAATCCAGAAACTGGAAACCGGAATCCGCAAATCAAAGAAAATAAGTTCTTCAAATACACGGAAATTGTTTTGCTTAGCTTTTCGACTGTAAAGAGTAAGCTGCCAAGTAAAAAGGACCTCAAACTTAACCTTTTTTGACACAAAAATTCCCCGTCTGTTGAAATCGTGCAACCGTTGTTTTTAGTGAGGGCTATGATTATGAGAATCTCAGTAAAGTGCGTGTTAATTTCATTCAGGGCACCTCGAGAGTGTCTAAAATAAGCTTGCTGGTAATTGCCATTTTGTTTAATAAGTGATCTTCAATTTACCGGGAGTATAAGTTTATCCTTTATGTCTAGTAGATACTGAACAAGATAGAAAATGTCATAGAGAACAGGATATCCGTCAGTGGCAGCCCCCTGTACATTGACAGTCACGCCCCCCACTTTCGAAGTCCAAAGGCTAACCCATCTGGTCTAAATATGAAATTTGATTTTGCCAACAGATACGAGACCAATTCCAGATTAACACAATTTCCACACTGATACTGTTACAAATCAGCCTTTCATATTCTTGGCGGCCATCATATTAAAACAATTTGTAGAAATGTTGCACACTTACTTCCGTCTGCTTCTCACTTGCTAACAGATCAGACCACATGTTGTTAAAAGATGCTAAAAGGCTGCCAGAAACTCACTGCAATAGCCTATAATAGCTTGTTGTTAATGTGCTGCTCACCAGTCTTCTCAGAGCAATTTGATCTAGACAAGAAGCAGGCTCTCACCAGGGCCAGCTTGAACAAAAGATGGGTAACTTAGCCTATGAGCAGGCTCTCGTGTTTGGGCTGGGGGTGTGAGTGGCAGAGCCGCATGAAGGCTCTTGGTGACATGCCAATGCAGAAAAACACTAGACACCTATTTAGCCTGCTCAAACACTAGAGACATATACTAGAGCCTGCTCGCAGGCTATGAGTAACTCTATCCACCCAAAAAATCAGTATCCCTGACTGGATAGTGATGTACCCAATGGATAGCTTTATGCAGCTTTTGAACAACCGGGCCAGATATATAGCTAAGGGTTGTTCAGAACTATTCAATAATTTTTTAGCAATTACAGTCTGTGGCTGAAGTAAAGCCAAGAAAATAAATAACAACAAAATAATTTTTGCTCATGTTTATTTATTAGAAATTGCTGAAGTGAGTTATTTCTATCATCATTCATAATATCTGGATTCCAGATTCTGGTTTTTGGTTCCGGATTCCGGATTCCAGATTCTGGATTCCGGATTTCGGTTTCCAAATTCAGTGTTTTAGGGTTGCCGCAGATGATGTATGTGCATATGTTAATCTTGAATAATCTGAAATTTCAGAGAGTTTAAAAATATCATATCATATCTGTGATGGTTCTGAGGTGGAGGGCTGTTACATGTACATGTAAATGTCTCATGCACGATTTTTCACTCGTTATGATTCAGGTGCAAATAGTTTCTGTATCTGTTGATGTGCAACAATCTACACCAATATTTCAACCTAATAATGTACAGTGTATATTAATTAACCAAATTATGCTGTTTTTAGTTGACCAGTGCTACTACATAGTAATGTGATATTGAAGGGTACAAATTTAAAAACACGCCCAGTGTCAACTTGTCAAGTATATGAACTGGCCAGACAGTGTAGATTAAAAATTCTCTGAAAGGTAAGATGTTTCTTAAACATTATTTTGTAATTAATGATTTCTCAGACATTGTTTTCTTCAAGAAAAGATTCATACCCCACATGGAGGTTTTTTCTCTATTAGAGCTCTTGATTCCTGATACTTTAATTTGGAATTTCTAAAGACTGGCCATGAATGGGTGTTGGGTGTGAATATCTTCTGGAACTGCACATTCATTCATTGAGTTTACAAGCAAGAACATCAGTATTTATCCTGACAAACTCTGATTTTCTTCTGGAAGCTGAACTCATACAGTTGTGCAGTTATATGTACAACCAAACAGCCTGGATGACCCTGTGATTGGGACTGTGCACATTGTTGTAACCCTCAATGTTCCAGTTTCTTGTTTGAAGCAAATTGCATTTGCTCTTGAAAGCAAGTGGCGAAGTTCATAACAGTTATGTAAGTTTACTTTGTATTTCAGGGCAGAGCCTGCCACAGTGAAAGTTGGAGTACCAACCCCTAGCATTTGATTCACTACTAACACTCAGTAAACAACTAACAATGAAGTACACTGTATATCAAAGAAAGGAATTACATGCCTGTTCCTGTCCGTCAATATATGAACAGTTTACAGATGGGGAGCCTGTATTAAAACATCAAAGATTTTCAAAGCAACCATGTCCTGGTGAGATATTTCTGAGGAAATATAAATTTAAGGTCCTTATGATTGCTTATAGGCATTGATTTTTATTGTAAACAATATCTTACTGAGTGTATTTTTCTTGTGTACTAATTGTTGTAGAACACAGACATCACTGTTATGACAGAGATATTAATTTGTGAAAAGTTCTATAAACAAATGCATCTGGGAACAAATTAATTTATCATGGATGCAGCTTCTGAGAGATCCCAAATATTAATGGAACATACACTGTTCATACATGTAAAAGAGTTCAGTAATTCATTACTTATGATTGTAATGCTTTGTTTGGTTTCTCTGTATTTACAGACAACTTGATGGGATTATAGATTCTGCACCAAGTTCATTGAATAAACTGACTTGGAGGTTCAGTTCTGCAGCGCATCCTGTTTGTAGTAATATCATAGCTGCAACATTGTGACAGATACACTGCATTACATTATTAAGAAACACATATTAACTAATTATTTTTAAGTGCCTTTTAAATTAATCAGTTTTTCTTAGAGATAATTTACTCATGGTTTAAATAATTGGCTTTTTGGCTTTGAAATGATATTTATTGAGCTTTTAAATCAATTTTGTGATAATCTGCATTGGACATGGCATAAATTGATATTTTGCCAACACAAAATGGAGAACTCAGGGTCTTAAGCAAAGTTGCAGGATTAGCATTTTTGTACAAAGAAAGGGTTGAGAAATTTGTGACATTCTACAGACAGCCTTGCCATTCGCAATGTCCGATAAGGTTAATTTGTTCCATTCTGTTGTAGAAATAGTGTTCTGTAATTTATAAATTATTTCAATCTGTTGTTTAAATGATTGCCTTATAACCCCATGTCTGGCTTTGGTGCATGTAGGATATTGATGTATTTTTTAGCCATTTTGCTGTAAATTATCTTAATTGATGTGTCAATCAAAACATATCTTGGATATGCTGGGCTCTTCTGACAAATGTACCTATGCCTGATAACCTTGGAGTGCATTTGGTTGTGTAGTGCAGACAAAATACATGTACATAATATAACTTCCTCTTAGCTTACTGATAATTCTTGGTATAATTTAATCATAGCAAAATTAATTAATGGAACCCAATAACAGCTCTTGTAGTCCACAATGCCAGTCGAGAAAAAGAACAAATCACATTGAAATTGAATAATAAAATTATTATTAGAAGCCTATGCAAGTATTCATGATCAGCAAAAATATATATATATCGTAATTACCATTCATGCGAGGGTGATTTTGCTTATTGTAAACCCTTCCAGCAGGAGGAGACTCCATGCAATAGTGAAGATGGCTAAACGTATCTTTGGGGACAAGTTAGAAAACAAAACTTTCCACCTTTTCACATATGTATACTGTTTTGGTATTTTTGTGAGATTTCATTTGGTAGAGATTCAGAGACTGAGTATATTGTAACCACAGCATTTCAATCAGTCCCCACAACAACAAAAAATGTGTAAACTTCTTTTGTGTGGGAGTCCCCATGTTAACTAAGGAAGAATATAATGATTAATAACAATGCCTTGTCTTTCTGAATAAGGTAGGAAAGAACAAGAAATGCCACCAAAAAGCGCAGAAGACAGTTCTGTTCTGTGATCAAGATTTTTGGTGGCTTCCAAGAAATCCTTGAAATCATGGCTCTATATTTCATAATCACACCATCTTACACCTCGATCTGCTGATGTAATACTAGTTCCGGCTGAAACTATTAAATCATTCGCAATTTACCTCATACATGTTGGATTATTTTCATTAGTAACAACATTCCGAAAAATAACTGAGGAGCTCCGCTTTTAGGCTGGCCTAAATCTATATATTACACACAACTAAAGCAGTTGTGAAATTAAGGCCTGAAAAATATTCAGGCCTGAACGGGATTCAAACCCATACATACATACATACATTACATACATTACTTTATTTACCGTCGGATTTCAGAGTAACTTATGCAGCTAATATCTCCGAGCATTTAACCATCAGAACAGAGATGGACCACCACACCGCGAACTACGTCCCCTACCCTTTTTGATCAGTGTGTGGGTTCTTTTACGTCCCACAAAATTAATTGTGAAGAGTTGTGAGACGGGGCCTACGGTTTATCGTCCTTATCCGAGAAGACTAGAACGTCTAACCAATTGCAGATGTCATTACAAAGGCAGCACTTTCACCTCAATTATTTAAAGACCCTGAGTGTTGGCCGGGCTTTGAAGCCGAAACCTCCCGCACGCTAGTCCGGTGCTCTACCACTGAGCTAACCGGTCGGCGTTACCTATGCGATACCGGTGCACTGCTCTATCAACTGAGCTATCAAGCCAACTGGGTGCTGGCCACGTTGTGAGTTGGTAATATAACTGTAGATGGTGAAGAATACAAATGAATATATGAAAGATCACTAAAGGACGTCATCGGTTTTGTGAAAACTTTTTTTTTAATATATGTAGTTCGAGTCATTGACGTCGCCGTCCTATACGAAAAATACTCATCTTAAAGCATTTCGTCTTTGGCGACACGACGGGACTAGCGAAAGTTTCCCGCGTCCAGTACCGTTCCCAATCCTGGCCTTCCCATACTTGCATCGTAAAAAGGTACCTAATGCTGCACACGCAGAGAACATATGTATCAAGTATTTAAAATTTCAAAACAATTATTTTTCAATAAAACTAAAACTCCTCAATTCTTTTTTGCACCATTTTGGTTATTTACTATCCAGTAACCGTAGTGTTCGGTTTAACTCTTTTAAAGGTCTCATTCTACCGTGAGCGGAACAAGCAAGCCGAGCGAAACCCCAAGGAGCGCACGAGACTAACCTGGGCGAAACCAAGATCAGTCGCCAAGTAGACAACAGTGAACTACCGCTGCGTAGTCACTTAAACAAACGGCTCCTTTAGGAGCCACCTAATATAAGAAAGCGATGACCAACTCGAATGTGTGATACTCCTTTATTTCTCTTTTCTGGCCCTTTTTTATATTCATCAGTTGCCTTAAAAAAGATCAATATTCCAGCCGCTTCGATTTGAACGGAATGCTCCCTACGCCTCACTCTTAGATCGCGCTGATTGTGTGAATCCCCGGGGTTGGTATCACTGAAATAATCATACTAAAAAGGGCTTTGTTCAGTGATCTTTCACCCATTCGCCAGTCTGAACTAGGCTCGCGTTTTGTCCAGATGGCTAATAAACCTCGAACCTGCTAGCGTGTCCTGGGAAAGGTTCTTTTCATTTTTGCTTTAAAATTATGTAACACCGGAACATGGTAATTTGAAACCGATACCAGTAACTTCTTGAGTGGTGTGATTGTCAAAAGCGAGTTTACACGAGTTTTCGTGGATAAGGGGCCGAAGTATGTGAGAAACGTTTACGTGAATCGTGATCATGAATATGTGTCTGAAACGAAGTATATCAGGTGGTAAGCAATAATAATTCTTTCTATCTGAACATTTGTGTTTCAAAGGCTGTTTTTCACTGACACATACTAAGCAAAAGCAAAATACAAAGACACCGTAAGATGTTGATAACTATCGCATGAAAGTTTCATTTTGCTTTGCTTTTCTTCCATGAATTTTTATCAATGGTCTAGGGTAAGCCTAGCATTACGCGGCCGAAAATGTAAATTATTACCCAGACTAAGAGACGTGATCTAATATCCAGCTCATCATATTACGCATTCTCATTCGCATTTACAGCAAAACTCACCACAGTCGACTTGATTTATCGTTGAAAAACTGACTCACAAGCTCTGCCATACAAACTGTAAGACCCCTTATCTCTCTGAAAAGGACCTCATATACATTGCATGGGTCATGGAGATGGCGATTCGGATCTTCCTTCTTTGTAGTCTATATTCATACTCTGCAGGTAGGCGAGATGGCACATGATCTCTAATTGCAGTAAGCACCCTATATTGGGCATTACAAAAAGAATAACTTCACTTTTGTACTGGCGAAATAGAGTTCCTCTTGGTATTCAACTGAACTGTTGGTTGAATAATGGAGATGATAAGTTGCTCGTTATCAGAAGCTGTTGACAATAAGGGACAACATACTTTGGGACCTTAAGTCGCCGTAACATAGGGAGACTATAGGAGACGTATATGGCGACTGACAGAAAAAAAAAAACATTGCGACTTTAGGCGATTTAATTAGACTTAAGTAGATTTTTTGTAAGAGGACTTAAGGCGACTTAAGGTGACTTAAAGCGACTTATTTCACTCGAATGATATAAACCCAAACTTACCAACAGTCTCTTTATATACTTTAAAAGTATCTACAAAACTTCCTCCAATAAGCCAATATTCTACGAGCCATTTCGTTTACTTCTGTGTTCACATAAGCCACTATAGTCTCTAGGATCCAGATTAAAAACCATTTTAGATAACAAGTACTTTGATAGAATTACTGGATATATCACGACAAAAATCAAAATCAAACAAAATTATAAACAACATATTCATGGCGACAAATAGTTTAAATTTAAGAATAGAGACATGATTTAGCTTGATGTAAATAAAACTATTAATATATTCTCCATAATTCAAACAACAAGGAAATAAGCTTACACATGTATTTCTTTCACACAGCTTCCCAAAATATAGACATGGTTATCTTCGTATAAAACTTATCTGCCGTATTTTGGGCCGTCCAATGTCATTTTTGCATCGGTCCTTTTCGGGGATCCAATCGATTTTTTGTTCTCCTGCCTCAGTCAGACAAAATATCCCAATACCATAATGAGTACCACATGCTAAGGTCCTTAGTAAGAACACTTCCTTTCCAATTTCTGCAACTACTTGGCCCGCTCCATAGAACTTTGATGTCACCGTTATAGTGAACCGAATCTTTTTCGAAGGCTTTCACCACAGTTGGTCGGATCACCAGGAAATGTACCTGCCAAGCTTTCGGAAAATTATGAGTCACAACGGCATACAGTAAAAACCTGCGTGTAAGAACCACAGAGCCACAGAAACCACTGAGATATGGAGAAGTCTCTTTTTACGGTGAAAGAATTTTGCCTATTTGATGGTTGAAAATGTCAATTTTGACTACCCTGACACTAGACATTCAATGTGAGTAGTTTATTGAAGATGCGTCACTCAGTCATCTGCGATGTTAGATGTATTCCATTCTACAACATAACCTGTATCCCTGCAATTAACAACTGTTTGTTGTGACAGTTAGAACCTGTACCGAGCCAGATACGAAAAACCACTAAAAAAACCACCGTTTACATATGTTCAAACAATATGTGGAAACGAAAAAAGAGGACGAACACGGTGACTGACTAACCTAACCTCCCGCCAAATGCCTAACTAGTCACTAAACGTCCCATGACAACCCGCGAGCCTCTACATCGTGCCGTCAGAATAATAATTTCGGACTAATTTGTCCCTCAATCGTCAGAAATTACATATTCCGACTCGATCTGACGGTTAACTGACAACGAAGTAGTCGAAAATTATTATTCTGACGGCGCTATGAAAAGGCTGCGGGGTGTCATGGGCTGCTTACGGACCTATTAAAGCTTAAGTCACTGTGGGTAACCCACGGGTTTTTTTCCGATGAGGTTTCGTTTATACAGATTGTACAATGTTTGTAAAATTTTGTAGCTTTGTTCTGTAAACAGTAAAAGCAAAGAGATTAGAAGCCACCATTGATTGACATAAAACCCAATGGGTTCAAAAATAATGTTATTATCAGAGTACGTGATAGGCAAACTGAAATACAGAGACGCTTAGGTTCGAACACTTTTACTTGGCATTCTTACATCTTGACAAAGAAAATTGCTTCTTCTAGTTGTTGAGCAGTCGTCCAAGCGTCTTCCCTGGAAAATGATAAACTGCCTCTTAAACGGTACATGTACCACGATGGAAAGCGCTGAATTTCTTTTCCACTTATTTGGCGTTTAAAAGTTTCGTGATCTATTGGTGGAAATTATTGAACGTCGTCCTTCGATCTCTTAACAAAACACTGAGTCTCTTCATATCACATCATTTTCTTGTTGTTTTTTCCTTTTCGAGAACTTGTAAAATGTTCCAAGATATCTAACGCACTTCACGACTAATTGTACTCGTCATTTATAATTTTTGTCTTTATATATTTTTCGTAACGTTAAATTCCAGGCTGCCGTTATGCTACGCGTAAATTCTCAAACATTTGCTTTAAATCTTTTTTCTTTGTCACTGTTTTTCAGATGAACAGATGTTTTGAGAAGATGAATTATGTCAGTGACACAGCATTCTCGAAAAAAGAATTGCGAGTTTAGCGCCAGGAGACGAACCTGTATGTGTTTGTGATCGCAGAATGAATTCAGCACAGTCAGAATCTTTAAGCAAAAAATGCGTTGCGTCGTTTTATCTCGATTTTAAAATAAACAAATTTATCTTTTAGGAATCCAGAAACAAGATATCAGTTCCTTCCTTCAATCTATGAAAAAAAAACAACTATGAAAGGACAGTGTAAGCAGATGAGCACCATATGCCAAAAAGAAATAGAAGTTTGTTCCGCTCTTTTTCCAAAAGCGTCACACACTTACATGTAGTATTCACTTGAAAGTCGATTCGGCTTTGGCTCCTGCATTATTTCAATTATTTCACCACAATCACCACTCAACCATACATTTAAGACCGCTGTCACAAGGGCTTCTTGAGGCCGTCACCTCTTCTACAAAGCTTCGAGTCGCAACATATTGTCAACTCCCACGTCGCAGTCTGGGTAAGAATGATCATTTATATCTGGACCCCCTCTTTGGACAACTGATTAATTGGCACTAGTAGAGCTAGATACACAGTTTGCTATCAGTTATGCACAGCAAGACGTGTATATTGCTTCTTTCTCTTCTGTTCGTTGCCTGTTGCATAATGCCTACAACAGACGCAGTTTTCGGTCCACAGTATAATTGCAGGCCCTGTAGAAAGCGATCAGCTACCTGGTAAGGAACGTTTTATAACTTCCCAATACAGAATAATTTCATGTTAATGTCGAGGTTTTTTTTTCAATTTTTATTGTCATTCCCTTTGAGCTTACAAATAACTTGTTTTCGGTTTTCAACATATCAAATTATTGTAATGATATCTTTGATTTAATTTTCTTTTACATAAGAAGGGAAGCCCCTGGAGTCCTCTGTCAAGCTAACCGATCGACTACCTCAGCGAAAAAACCTATCACCCTTATTGTTCAACTTTTCAGATGTCAAAACGAGCAAGCATCATGCGGGACGTGTGACGCCATGGATAGCGCTTGCAAAAGAGTAACAGAAGAATTCGACACAAGGGCTGCAATTGAAGATAAACAGACAAACTGAACGAAAAAACAGTGTAAAACTCCTTAAATACCTTATTTGTTATATTAAAATTCCTGGAATGATAATCAGAATACATCATTAAAGTTTACAAACACAAGTAAATTGCAGCAAGGATTTTTTTCACCACTATTCCCACTACCGGTAGAATGCCGACAATATGCTCCCCGGAAATAAGACACCATCTTCTGCCGAAAATCAATACTACAATATAAGAAACGCCTACCACAACCTGACTATATTTGAAACTAAAGTGATTTGTTGATGCCGATAATACGCCCCCCAGAAATAAGACCGCCTTTCCCTGCAGAGAATGTCATATTTAAAACAGGAAACGTCTCTTACAACCCAACAATGTTTGAAAGTAAAGCGATGTGTCTTAAACTGCATCCACCATTTCTTAAATCGTGCAGTTATATATAATGCAACAGACTCTTAAAACACAGATGCCCTAAAAGTTAACGGGAAAATATTCATTGTACGCAGGATTTACGAGTCTCCTGTCTTCCATTTCAATTTTCCAACCTGCAACAGATGTTTATGAAGTTGTTGAAACTAGAATGTTTTATTTTATCACACAGTAAAGACAAAACTGTGTAGGCAAAGGCATCACGGAAGATGGTCATCAGGGGGCAATTTGACATATTACTTTGCAACATCTTTTCCTTTGTTGTAGTGCACCTTTTGCTGTTCATTTACAGAAAACAAACATTCATTTGTGTCCAAGTTTCTTTCATTATGGTCATTAAACTCTCATTAACACCAATATGACCTTCATTTGCGCGTAAGGAACGTTCAAGAAAAACATTTACAAATGCATTAACATTCAAAATCATCAAAAGAAAAACAATACCTTCATTTGACATTCATTGACTGTAAATGTATTTTCATTTTGGTCGAAAAAAAATTCGTTGTCACGAAACGACAATCATTTACACTTTACGACATTCAGTTTTCAACAAAAGACTTTCAATAACACAATTTGCATGAGAACTAAAATTCAAAATTGAATGAAATAAAAGTGGAGGCGGCAGATATATGACTACGAAGTCTTTTTGAAGCAAACGAAAACAAACACAAGAGAGTTTAAAAAGCACCCCTATTTAGAGGGAAAAATTAAGAAGTTAAGACTAGAAGATTCAATGTGTTAATTCTGCAGAGGCGTTTTACACAACAGCCTTCGAGCAGGCGTCTACCACTGCCTTTGTTTCATGCGGCAAAGTGACTCTGCCGCGTGAATCAAAGGCAAAAGTTGGCGTCTGCACGCAGCTACTGTGTAGATCTACACAACGGAAACGTTCACAGCAGGTCACGAAACAATACAGTTCCTGCATCGAATGATGGGTAGAGAGTTTGCTTTAAATTTGGTTGCAGAGTAGACGTCTGCAAGTGAAGACATTCATAGAGTCGACGTCTATTCACAGAGTCATATCATTCCCGTGTCTCACTCGCTTATCACAAATGGTCAGCAAGGCTTTTATATTGGCTTTTTGTCTATTATCTGTAGCCTGGTTGATGTCCGGCACCGAGGCAATTTACGGGCAGAACACCGATTTCAATGGAAGACGATCAGTGACCATGGTATGTTTTAGTTTGCTTTATAATCTCTCGAGCTTAATTTCTGTAGTTATAGCTATCTGCCAATCAATTGTGTAAGAACAGAAAGGCTTATTTCAATCACGTTTTCAACTGAAGAGTGTTCTAAACTTAGTGCTTTGGCTACAGAGTGCATAAACTAATCGGTCAGTTTTTCTGTCAGTAATTCTCGTCAAAATCACTCATGAACTGGTCTCTCATACAACGAAAAACATTTATTCGCAAGGACCATTAAACGTCTCTTACCCAGAAATCTCACAAAAAGACAAAAAGGAGAAGAAAAGAACATCTGGCGATCTGGAGAAGAGGCAAGCGCCAAAACGTTTGTAGTCACGCTCTGGCCGATTAGCACACTTCAGACTCGCGTTAGAAAGTTAAAAATATTCGTAGGAACGGTTTCAGAACTGTCCAGTTGTAATTTAACGGTTGTATTTTAACATTCTAACTACAATTCGACAGGCGCTTAATGTCATAACCACTTAAAGCTAAAATTGAGGATGCTTTTAACGGGTTATGCTGTTGCTATCGTAGCCTTTTGCGTCATGTTTACCTAATATATAGATTTAGGCCAGCCTAAAAGCGGAGCTCCTCAGTTATTTTTCGGAATGTTGTTACTAATGAAAATAATCCAACATGTATGAGGTAAATTGCGAATGATTTAATAGTTTCAGCCGGAACTAGTATTACATCAGCAGATCGAGGTGTAAGATGGTGTGATTATGAAATATAGAGCCATGATTTCAAGGATTTCTTGGAAGCCACCAAAATTCTTGATCACAGAACAGAAATGTCTTCTGTGCTTTTTGGTGGCATTTCTTGTTCTTTCCTACCTTATTCAGAAAGACAAGGCATTGTTATTAATCATTATATTCTTCCTTAGTTAACATGGGGACTCCCACACAAAAGAAGTTTACACATTTTTTGTTGTTGTGGGGACTGATTGAAATGCTGTGGTTACAATATACTCAGTCTCTGAATCTCTACCAAATGAAATCTCACAAAAATACCAAAACAGTATACATATGTGAAAAGGTGGAAAGTTTTGTTTTCTAACTTGTCCCCAAAGATACGTTTAGCCATCTTCACTATTGCATGGAGTCTCCTCCTGCTGGAAGGGTTTACAATAAGCAAAATCACCCTCGCATGAATGGTAATTACGATATATATATTTTTTTGCTGATCATGAATACTTGCATAGGCTTCTAATAATAATTTTATTATTCAATTTCAATGTGATTTGTTCTTTTTCTCGACTGGCATTGTGGACTACAAGAGCTGTTATTGGGTTCCATTAATTAATTTTGCTATGATTAAATTATACCAAGAATTATCAGTAAGCTAAGAGGAAGTTATATTATGTACATGTATTTTGTCTGCACTACACAACCAAATGCACTCCAAGGTTATCAGGCATAGGTACATTTGTCAGAAGAGCCCAGCATATCCAAGATATGTTTTGATTGACACATCAATTAAGATAATTTACAGCAAAATGGCTAAAAAATACATCAATATCCTACATGCACCAAAGCCAGACATGGGGTTATAAGGCAATCATTTAAACAACAGATTGAAATAATTTATAAATTACAGAACACTATTTCTACAACAGAATGGAACAAATTAACGTTATCGGACATTGCAAATGGCAAGGCTGTCTGTAGAATGTCACAAATTTCTCAACCCTTTCTTTCTAAAAAAATGCTTATCCTGCAACTTTGCTTAAGACCCAGTTCTCCATTTCGTGTTGGCAAAATATCAATTTATGCCATGTCCAATGCAGATTATCACAAAATTGATTTAAAAGCTCAATAAATATCATTTTAAAGCCAAAAAGCCAATTATTTAAACCATGAGTAAATTATCTCTAAGAAAAACTGATTAATTTAAAAGGCACTTAAAAACAATTAGTTAATATGTGTTTCTTAATAATGTAATGCAGTGTATCTGTCACAATGTTGCAGCTATGATATTACTACAAACAGGATGGGTTGCAGAACTGAACCTCCAAGTCAGTTTATTCAATGAACTTGGTGCAGCATCTATAATCCCATCAAGTTGTCTGTAAATACAGAGAAACCAAACAAAGCATTACAATCATAAGTAATGAATTACTGAACTCTTTTACATGTATGAACAGTGTATGTTCCATTAATATTTGGGATCTCTCAGAAGCTGCATCCATGATAAATTAATTTGTTCCCAGATGCATTTGTTTATAGAACTTTTCACAAATTAATATCTCTGTCATAACAGTGATGTCTGTGTTCTACAACAATTAGTACACAAGAAAAATACACTCAGTAAGATATTGTTTACAATAAAAATCAATGCCTATAAGCAATCATAAGGACCTTAAATTTATATTTCCTCAGAAATATCTCACCAGGACATGGTTGCTTTGAAGATCTTTGATGTTTTAATACAGGCTCCCCATCTGTAAACTGTTCATATATTGACGGACAGGAACAGGCATGTAATTCCTTTCTTTGATATACAGTGTACTTCATCGTTAGTTGTTTACTGAGTGTTTAAGTAGTGAATCAAATGCTAGGGGTTGGTACTCCAACTTTCACTGTGGCAGGCTCTGCCCTGAAATACAAAGTAAACTTACATAACTGTTATGAACTTTGCCACTTGCTTTCAAGAGCAAATGCAATTTGCTTCAAACAAGAAACTGGAACATTGAGGGTTACAACAATGTGTACAGTCCCAATCACAGGGTCATCCAGGCTGTTTGGTTGTACATATAACTGCACAACTGTATGAGTTCAGCTTCCAGAAGAAAATCAGAGTTTGTCAGGATAAATACTGATGTTCTTGCTTGTAAACTCAATGAATGAATGTGCAGTTCTAGAAGATATTCACACCCAACACCCATTCATGGCCAGTCTTTAGAAATTCCAAATTAAAGTATCAGGAATCAAGAGCTCTAATAGAGAAAAAACCTCCATGTGGGGTATGAATCTTTTCTTGAAGAAAACAATGTCTGAGAAATCATTAATTACAAAATAATGTTTAAGAAACATCTTACCTTTCAGAGAATTTTGTAATCTACACTGTCTGGCCAGTTCACATATTTGACAAGTTGACACTGGGCATGTTTTTAAATTTGTGCCCTTCAACATCACATTACTATGTAGTAGGACTGGCCAACTAAAAACAGCATAATTTGGTTAATTAATATACACTGTACATTATTAGGTTGAAATATTGGTGTAGATTGTTGCACATCAACAGATACAGAAACTATTTGCACCTGAATCATAACGAGTGAAAAATCATGCATGAGACATTTACATGTACATGTAACAGCCCTCCACCTCAGAACCATCACAGATATGATATGATATTTTTAACCTCTCTGAAATTTCAGATTATTCAAGATTAACATATGCACGTACATCATCTGGGGCAACCCTAAAACACTGAATTTGGAAAGTGAAATCCGGAATCCAGAATCTGGAATCCGGAATCCGGAACCAAAAACCAGAATCTGGAATCCAGATATTATGAATGATGATAGAAATAATTCACTTCAGCAATGTCTAATAAATAAACATGAGCAAAAATTATTTTGTTGTTATCTATTTTCTTGGCTTTACTTCAGCCACAAACTGTAATTGCTAAAAAATTATTGACTAGTTCTGAACAACCCTTAGCTATATATCTGGCCCGGTTGTTCAAAAGCTGCATAAAGCTATCCATTGGGTACATCACTATCCAGTCAGGGTTACTGATTTTTTGGGTGGATAGAGTTACTCATAGCCTGCGAACAGGCTCTAGTATCTGTCTCTAGTGTCTGAGCAGGCTAAATAGGTGTCTAGTGTTTTTCTGCATTGGCATGTCACCAAGAGCCTTCATGCTGCTTTGCCACTCACGCCCCCAGCCCAAAACCCATCATTTGTTGAAGCTGGCCCTAGTGAGAGCCCGCTTCTTGTCTAGATCAAATTGCTCTGAGAAGACTGGTGAGCAGCACATTAACAACAAGCTATTATAGGCTATTGCAGTGAGTTTCTGGCAGTCTTTTAGCATCTTTTAACAACATGTGGTCTGATCTGTTAGCAAGTGAGAAGCAGACGGAAGTAAGTGTGCAACATTTCTACAAATTGTTTTAATATGATGGCCGCCAAGAATATGAAAGGCTGATTTGTCACAGTATCAGTGTGGAAATTGTGTTAATCTGGAATTGGTCTCGTATCTGTTGGAAAAATCAAATTTCATATTTAGACCAGATGGGTTAGCCTTTGGACTTCGAAAGTGGGGGGCGTGACTGTCAATGTACAGGGGGCTGCCACTGACGGATATCCTGTTCTCTATGACATTTTCTATCTTGTTCAGTATCTACTAGACATAAAGGATAAATTTATACTCCCGGTAAATTGAAGATCACTTATTAAACAAAATGGCAATTACCAGCAAGCTTATTTTAGACACTCTCGAGGTGCTTGGAATAAAATTAAGACGCACTTTACTGAGATTCTCATAGTCATAGCCCTCACTAAGAATAACAGTTGCATGATTTCAACAGACGGGGAATTTTTGTTTCAAAAAAGGTTAAGTTTGAGGTCCTTTTTACTTGGCAGCTTACTTTTTACTGTCGAAAAGCTAAGCAAAACAATTTTTGTGTATTTGAAGAACTTATTTTCTTTGATTTGCGGATTCCGGTTTCCAGTTTCTGGATTCCAGTTTTTGGTTCCAGATTCCGGATTCGAGTTTCTGGGTTTTAGGGTTGCCCCATCTTTAACAGAGTGTTTGCTTCACATTCAGTTTACACATGGCTCAAGGCTGTTGCCTAAGGAAATTTTTAAGGAGCCCTTCGGGCTTCTTCCACCAAAAGTTAGGAGCCCAAATAAAATTCTCCGTGTTCAATCCAGGGGGGGGGGCCTGGGGAGGTTGAGGAAGATGGCGGGGGGGTTAATTGTGGACATTTTGGGGAGGGATCCTGGGGCGGAGATTTTCCATGAGACACTAATATGGTCTAATATCAATCAAATTTTATAAATAAAGCATTAAGCAAAGTGATCAGGTCATGACTGAGAAAGAATACTATTTCTGGTCAAACTCAATTATTGATGTATCCATGCAGGTGCCGCAGCTTTTTTTTACAAAAATTTATATTGCTGCTTTCGTTTTTGAGTTTTGTAATTCTATTTTAAAAAGACGAAATACGTTGTACAAATCATGAAATGCAAGCCACAAATGAAAACAAACAAAAATGAAAGAGCCATTTGGGGGGGTTTGAATTTGGCCTCACTGAAATGTGCGTTCCTTCCCCGGGCTTGGGACATTAGTATAAACTAAAGGTGATTTCGAGGCAGCATTACAGCAATATTGGCCACTTCTTTGGAGAAAATAAATTCTTGTATATTAGGTGAAGTCGCGACAATTCATTTGATAATTTAAAATATAGAACCCTAGTATGCAAAGAGAATTGTAATGATGTGTTCTTTTTGCTGGCTCGTTACTTGAATTATCCTTTCAGAACCTAAAGAAATTCATTCAGTACATCTAAGTGAAGTTTTCTGAAGTACCAGACAAATATTTAGACACATTTATCTTTTTTCAACTGTAAATATAATGTCAGCAGGATCATCACTCCAATTCCAAAAAAATTTGTTATCAAAGTAGTTAATTTGCAACTTGGAATCAGTAAGGCATCAACAGAGACACAATCCATTGCCATACATGATGTACAGTTATTCAATACTGAGCTTGCAATGCATTATAGGGCGGTTTTCAAACATGGCTGTTTTCGGCTGTTTCGTGAGCGGACAGAGACTTTGTTGCCGTGCTTTTGCCCAGATTTCTCATGATAAAAGCAAAATAGGACCAGAGTAGCTGTTGTTTTCCGTTTAATTTATTGTGTGAACGATTTTTTGACCAATTTCATGAGAAGATTGAAGTCATCGGACATATTACATGGGAAACAAAACTCCATGTTTAGGCGCCCACTCGGGCTCCTTGAACAAAACTTTAGTCGCCCGCACTCGTAAGTTAGGCGCCTCAGGCGACCGGGCGCCCGTTAGGCAGCAGCCTTGTGGCTGTTATCCAGCGTACGCAGACTTATAAGTTTTCCTTCAAAAATATATTGCAACAACTATTGCATCTTTCATTACCTATTCTTGTGATGAAATGATGCAAAATTCAAGAACAAGAAGTCATAAGCATAAAACTAACTTACGTGGTAGTGTTTACAGTTCCTCTTACTGTCTGCATATGCCGTCCATAAACTGGTGCTGCCTGGACAATGTACTCATTATTTTTCTGATCACACCTTTTAAAACGTCACTGTTATATAATTTGTCCTGAAAAAGCAATACATGAAATGTTATGCCTTTGGCACTCACCAAATACCTTTACATGATGTATAATGTACACCATATCAACATTCACAATTCTTTTTACTTTCATTGTAACTCTTTTGTCTCACTTTCCCTCACTTGAAGACTGGACTTCCACATTAGGTGATAATTTGCCTCTGGAATCTCTATGAACTCACAGGCAGTGATAACAATTAAATCGTGACTAATTTTATCAAATGTCAGATTTTAATGCTAAGTTTATACAGTAACTTTACATTACTCTTCGTATATATATATAACCTCTCAATTATTGCACCTATAGACAGAAGGTGTGCTGGGGGAAGAAATGTTCTAAACTCTCTGAACTTTTTCTCCCTTACCTGTAATAGGATGACCATTATGAACTACGGTTTGTAACCAACACCAACATCAGGTTATGTATACACATGTATATTTTGTTGCCGTCTGTAATCATAAAAAAATAAAAATTTAAAATCCTCCATAAAGTTCATACTCAATAACACTGCTACATGTAGCGCTGTTACTGGAATTCAATTTAAGTGAAACTGTTGCAACAGCTCTGTCAAAATTGTTCCTAGCATTAAGGCAGGATAACAGAATATACATGTAGCACACAGCAAAGGCTAGAGATACACACATGTTAGTTATCAGTTAGGATTTGGCGAGCTTCTGTGCTGTAGGTATGGTGGAAAATAATAGATTATCACAAATGAAGGTTCCTGAGACATTTTGACAGCACTGAGAGGAATTAATATATAAATTCACAAAAGAAGAAGTTCTTGCCCTGTCCAGTTCTCTGCAATAAAAATATCATTTACATACAAGTCATTTATTATATATGGTTTGTGTTTAAAGCCGATATAATGCACACTCTGATTGGCCAATTCCAGTGCATTACTTACATTTACATGGTATACCTCAGTAAAATCATAAAACATTGCGTGCAACTAAAATAAAAAATATAAAAAATAAAAAATAAAAAGAAATGCCTAATTCATAACAATTTAAAATACTCAACACTAAAACGAATGTAATTCTTTCCTTGAAAATTATTCTCCTGTAATGCCCATGGGCCAATTACAGGCATGCTAAAAAGTCCTAACACAAAGTAAAAGGAAATTAAGAAAACTATTGCTTTTTCCCGGAAAATTGTGGCGACCAAAGACAATGATGGAACACTCTGAGAGTGCATTCTATCAACCCGATGAAATAAAATTTAAGGAGAATAGAGAATTCACAAAGTTATATCACAAACGAATTGGTACAGGACAGGAGAAAGGAAACTGTACAGCCAGGAAGAAACTGAAACTTTCTTCGACGAGCGAAAAAGTATGCATGCACAACAAAGAAAACAGTCAGTGACATTCATTTAATAAGTTAGTTAATAAAAAATTAGTGTGAAGAAGAGAGCAGAGAGAGAGAGAGTGGAGATAGGAGAATGCTCTCTCCAACTAAATTGTGTATATATGTATGTAAAAGTTATTCTTATTACCGAGAAATGGTCAGGGCTAGAACTTCTATTACACTGTTCAATTTACTGAGTTAATTAGTACCATGTCACTTAGTAGGAACATTTCCATATTAAGTGTAAATACCGCATTGGGGAATAACCTCTTGTTAAGAAAATAGGGTCCATGTACCCCCAACCAAAAGCAATGGCACAAATAAAATGAAATAGCCAATCAAAATCAAAGCAGAGCTTTATTTGCAGACAGGATTGCCATGCATAATCGTCTACTCGACATTTTGGACTATATAAGCATTTCACCAAACCGAACTAATTGGACAGGAAACAAAATAAAACGAGGAAATCTACATTATAAACACAAGATGCATATCACTACATCTGAGCTCGAGTATCAACAGCAAATCCCTTCTCAATGAAAGGTGACCGAATAAAAGAGAGGATAAAGAAAATTCGTTTAAGTTTGCGGTGTTAAAGTTTAAAAATTATTCACGCTTAGATTTGAATATTACTGAGAGTCTGTATTTTTGCCGACGGCTTAATTTAGCTTTGCAGTCATTTTATTGGCAGTAGCTTTACCAGTCTTCAACCAAATTAACCTCGGAATTCACAAAAGCATTTCGCCAAACCGAATAAATTGAACTAACAAAACGAGGAAATCTCCATACGTTGTAATCACAATATGCAAATATTCACATAGGAACAAAATTAAATTTAGCAAATCCTGTTCGCTTCGGCTTAAAATGGTTTGTAGACCTTCCCTGGTTTTCAACAACAGAAGAAGAAATTTTAGCAGTCTACGAAGCGGCAGTGCTAACTAACTCAGAGAAAACTTCAAAACTCGCCCGGCCGTGTTTACAAGTACGGTTTTGGCTAAGCTTATTTTTAGACGTGAGGTTATAAGCTTAAGTTGACGACGAAAATCGACAGAAAACTTAATTTGTTTACAACTTACAGCAACCTCCAAAGCGACCCACGTGTTATTGTTTAGAGACGAGCGAAATTAAAACGATGCAATTTATAAAATCTCTTACAGCATGGCTTCAAATAAGGAAGACTTTTAATGGATTCCAATTGAAAATAAGCTTAAATCGCCGAGGCAACTTGTTAATTTTCATAGCAAACGCAATAACAAATTTCACTTACCGCAAGTTGGCAATTCAGTTCGGCCAGTGTAAATCTTCCGGGCAGAAACTTGCAGCAAAAGCTGTGAAGACTGAACTGAAGTTATATTTTCGATAGATCAACGAATCAACCACTTTTTCCCGCTACGTTTACTGTTTTGTAATTTCCCTAAAACACTCGGGCACGTTTGATTTCTCTTGTTCATCACCTGACCAAATCAGGTGACTTTTGAATTTTCTTGCACGGCTGCACAGCATCACGTTCGCGCGAATTTTGAACTTGGTCATGGGGAGTTCGGCAGTCTTCTGAATCAATTTGTCGGGTACTTTCGCCTCCTTTCTATAGCCCTCGTTAGCTTTGGTTCACGGCATTGTTCGGTATTATTTCACCTCCTTTCTCTAGCCCTTGACTAGCTATAATTTACGGCATTGTTCAGTACTGTCTCGTCTCCTTCCCCAGCGCTGGCCCGCTCAGTCTTTTTCGCGATCTTCTTCGCTACTTCTTTGCCTGTTAATTCTTGCTTTCTGTTTTTTGCTTGAGTGGAACCCTGTCTTAAAAATATTAGATCAACCTCAGCTATCGTTTTTCTTTAAAAATCCCGCCAAGAAAAATGGCATTCTCCCGCTACGAACCGAGGGTGCATGTCTCTGTCAACCTATTAGCTGAAGTATGGCGGCCATCTTGCGCGACTCCGTCGTTGTCGTCGTCGTCGTCGTCGCCGTCGTGCGTACGCGCCCACGAGCAATACCGCTAGCCATGATAACCATGAGAAAATCAATTCATGGGTTTCCTTTTCTTCCCTATATGGGTATGGGGCTCCGCTTGGCGGCCCTTCGGGCCGCCGGAGCTCCGCTATAACAAGGCATTTCTTTGATACAACACTTAAGGCTAAATTTGAGGGTACTTTTAATGGGTTATGGCTTCAACTGAAAAAGACAGCTAACATTGATACATCAAAAAAGTGACAACTGTTGGAAACTTTCTAAGCCACCTTACATTCTATTTGTATCAATTTCTAGAAGTTGGAGAGCCGCCAGAGGAATATCGGGGACCTGTGTGCTGCCGCCAAAGATGTTTGCAAAACAGACCCAGATCAACAGCAGCTTTAATTCAGTAGTTATCACAATGAAAGCCCAAAGTTAAGAAAACCACAAGGAACGAAACAATATGTAGAAAACTTCAAATATTAGTAAAACTAGGTTAATGAAATTGTTTCTCGTCTCTCTCTTTTACACCTTGAAGAGTAAATATTTCCTTCTCGTTTGTCACTCCCAAAAAACTAAATCGAGGGTAGACTTCGCGGTTATTTCAAGCAAACAAAACAGATTCCTCCAATCGCAGTTAGGATTATGCGCGGATGTGTAGAGATCGACAAAAGGCAACAACCAGCCTTAAACACAAAATAGAACAACGCGAAAAGACGAACTTGCATAGTACAGCAATGAAATTAAAGAAAATCAAATATGTTCAATGGATAGAAGGCGTAAGACTTCTCTCTCATAAACGGCTCTAAGTCACATGAGTCTCCTGCTACCTTCATCGATCAAATGATTGAACAATGCACCATTGATAAAGACCGCGCATGCAAGTTTCAAAAACGGTTCTCAACAACAAAAATAATCGCAAAAGCCTTACATAGGTACACCTTAAAAACTCTTGGCTTGGCATGAAAAGGTAGACATGTTTTGCTGGATAAAGTCGACTTAATGATCAGCATTTCTAAAGAGCAAAGACAAGTTGTGAAAATGCTTTACGCTTGATCATGTCAGTCTATAAACTAAAATAGCAAAAACTGCTGTCTCTTTAAGTACAAAATAATTTCGACAAGTCGTTCAAGGCAATTTAACCACGGAGGCGCTTTGCCCTCCTGAAGTTATCCATCAATCATTTTATAAATCGCTTCATATCGACACTGGCACAATGGTCCACAATGCCCAATCGTTTCCTGAGTGGGATTAAGTTATGAGAGAAATATTGTTGCCGGGCAATGAGCCGTACAGATCGTAAACATTAACATAGATCTTTACTATTTCATTATTCCGTTTTCTTCTTAGTTTTAGTTTCGATTGAAAGGAAATGCACAGCGCTCAAGACATGTTTCGCCACACTTCGAGCCACTTCGAAGATCGCCAAAAGAACTCCACTACTCTAAGTATTTTCAACTTTCTTCTCGGTGTCTGGAAATTTGGTCAAACACAGTATTTCGTGTTTGATATATTACAATCGTGTTAGTAAATAAAAGGAGAAAATCTTCAAGCCACTGTGTTATTTTCTCTTTATCATGTTGACCAGCTGACCAAGCTGACCGTTTCCAACACACCCGCAATAAAGAGGGAAATCATGACGCTTGTTTACCCTCTACCCTAAAAAACCGGTTAAATCATCGAATGGAAATTACCACGGGGATGCGCTCGTTCCATTTCCACGACTTTTTCCCGGAAGATAGGAAATTATAGAGTGAGCCTGGAATTAGTAAAACTAGCAAATGGAACGCACATTTCCCATTCGGGAATTCCATTGGAGAATTTTGGTCTACCTTTCAAGAGATCCCGCTTTCCTGACAAAATTTCCTTTCGGGGAGACAAAATTAATCTTTCCATTTACATTCCATCCGAAATTTCCGCATTTTCTGGGCAAATGGTAAACAACCGACATCAGTATCCTCACTAATGACTGGTGAGGATATGGAAAATACGCCACTCGGGACCCGGATGTAGTTTCGTATCAATTGTACGATTAGTTTATTTTCAAGTAAAACACTCCTATATATAATCTATAATATAATCTATGTAATAAAAAGCCTTATCACTCTTGAATTTTAACACCCAATCACAGCATGATGTATGTAACGAAACTTTACCAAGCGCTAATTACAGAAAAATAGTTTAACCAAATTCTCCCAATCAGTGCCACAAGAGCAGTAGGGAAACGAATGATGAACACTTGTACGTTTTCACTTTAAGGAGACTTAAAATAACTCGCCCTGTTAATTTCATATCGTTTTCTGGCTGATTTACCCATGCGACGAAAACATAAGTACAAGCACAATCAAAAGCGAAAGCATAATAACAAGGTCTCAGTATAAACAGAATTAAAATAAAAACCTTTTTAGATTTTTCTACTCTCGCGTCTGCTTGGTCCGGCCTCGCCCAATGTAAGAAATACTACAAATCAAGTATCCTGCCTTTAGGCGGCCTCTAAATGTTCGTTTACAATTAAGATGGACGCTTCAAAATTCAATGGCACTACGCTTTTGTATATAACGTTGCGCTTGTAACATATCTTAAAATCACTCCACGAGACCTAATTTACACCTGAGCTGCATGTTAGACTAGGTTTATGTTCCACTGTCCGTTTGTTCTACTGTCTGTCCCTGCACCCATTAAAAACTTGGTGTCTATAGAGCACTTATTATCACGGTCCGCAAGTCTGTTCGTCGAGATTTCTTGCAGGTTAGGACTGTGTTTCTTCACAGCTGGGTGATAACCCAGCGTTAAGTCACAGGAGGTAACAGCTCGGCGTCTCGGATTCCAAGTCTGCAACAACCAACGTGCCTGCAAAGCCAACAAAAGCAGCTCCCAAAACGGCAAACATGAAAGATCAACCGACAGATCTGAGATAATATAAACACTATAACAAGTAGAGCGAATACAGCAGGCAAAAAACCGAGAATCAAAAGCTCCACCCATGAGCAAACATTCAGCCAATCAGCAAACGCGCCGGTGGATGAAACGGTCAAGGAAAGGAACGAGGCAGAAAACAAGTTCACCATCCCCAACACAATAAGCGATAACAGAGAAATTGTTTCCACTGTGTTGGCCTTTGAATCTCGAAATGGCTGCCTTGCTAGATGATGAAGAAGAACCAAAAACGAGAAGAATGTCATCAGGATGACACGTGAGAAAGGATCACTGATGACCGCTTTCAAAATGATTAACACCAACCGACGACCAATCAGAATGCTCTCCTAATTCAAGGAACCTCCCTTACCATCCATGGGTCTTTTAAAAGGATCATAAAGAACCTTTTCTATTGATGCCGTCAAGAGCTGGGAAGAGGGCCCATCCTTTGAATTCTTCAGAATAGACGTGATTATCAAGTCAATCAGTTAGGAATGGTGCAGGAAGAATACAAGCAAGCGAGAATTTTTTGACAGACAGCGCTTCCCTGTACAACTTCAGTGCACCCCAAAATAACACAAACCCGAAAGGGATAATGAAGGTTACAACAAATGCAATCAAAACGTACCGCCACCACACGTAGCGAACCACATTATCATCGTGAAACAGTCGCCACTGAGAATCAATGGGAACGCATCGCTGAAAAAACTAGCAGATCCTAGTGTGGCGTAACCCAGTAGCAGGACTTCCAGTATACCACCAAGATAAGGCCCTGGGAAGGGCGCATCCCGACCACCTATCATTTGGAATCCAAAATGTAAACAAAAAAGCCGACAAATCGTAACCAACGTGCCGAAAACGTGGAGAGTGGAAAACACTCTTTTTGTTACGACCGTAAAACCAGGAAAAGGGCATATAAACCCTGACGAGGAGGTCAGTTTTTGCTGAAAATTAAACAATCCCACAAAAGGCTTGACAAAATAGGTTTTTAAAAGCGATTTTGAAGAGCTGGAAACAAGGAGCAGGTTTCCCGCCTGATAGAAGTAGAAAATAATCTTCAAGTATCCTCTGTTAAAGTCTAGCTCTTGGGTTGCGGGTGCAGGCTCCTTGAACCAAAGTATTTGGCACTTTATCCAAGATAGAAAAGGAGGCTTACATGTCAAGTACAGTGCCACTATTAAAACGTACAGTGCTGCAACAGGCCAAAACCAATAGTCTGAGCACTTAGGAATTGGCCGACAGAGTGTGGAGTAAAGTGTCTCGGTGTAGCCCGATTTACAATGACCACACAGTACGCCTGAACGGTTTCCTTGACAACTATTGTATTCCAATGAATTTGCCTGTTCATTTCGACCACAGCATCCAGGAGGGCAGATTGTAAACTTCAGTACTGGCGGGAGATGTCACTCTTCGAAGCCCCAGAAATTCTGTTTTGCGACGATATTCTGACTGCAGTTTGCTCCAAACGGACAGATAAGACAGTCAAAGCCCGGCATTAAATGCGTCCCATGTACTTGCCCACCCTGTAGACTGTAGAGACCTCCTGCTCAAGGCAAGCAACTATACTCCAGCCCAGTAACCATAATCGTGCACGAAGCATCCTTCGTTCCAGTAGTTATTGTATTGGAAAAGCTTACAAGCTGCGTTTGCCTCTTTTTCGGGCAGTAAAGTTGGGTGGAATTGTCATCTCCGAAGTCAACAGGGCCTCCTTTCGCAATTTTCACTAAGGAATTTCCAACAGCGTTGCGCTTACCGTTTAGGGTGGAGTTTTTGATGTCTAACGGTCCTTCACTTTCTGTATGAATAAACGAGGACTTTGAGGAGGTCTTTAAGTCGCGAATCAACTCACTTTTGGATTGCACAAAATAACAATCCTGTATAGAAACAATTGTCGACCTCGCTTCAGCATAAATAGTTCCGCCAACAGCTGATGCAAAATTGCCTTGCAAGGAACAATTGAGAAATGTTGTCTTTCCTTGGTTCAAGTAGAGTGCACCGCCGATCAATGCAGTATTGTACTTGAATCTTGCGTCCTTAAAGAAGAGCTTACTGTTATAATCCCACTTAGGAAAGTTGTTATCCTCTTCTCCAATGGCGGTAGGATGGTCTTTGCCCATGCAGCCTGGATCTTCAAGTGTATCCCAAGACATCACAATGTGTCCAACGCCTCCAGGAGCTGCAGGGGATGAGTTGTTTAGAAACAGAGCACTTTCAACCAGGATCTCTATCTTATTGTTAGCCGCGCTGAGATAGAAAGCTTCCCTGGTAATGGAACTTTTGCAATTCCTATACGTTACATTTGACATTATTACCCTGTGAAATTTGATCGAAAAGCAAGCTCCACCACCAGGTTCCACTGCAATATTCCCAGTGAAAGTTGTATCATTGATCGTTACATAATTTCCTGGTGTTTCATTACCCAAGGAAATCGCGCCACCCCGGTCAGTTGAATTATTTTTGGTGAACAATGTGCCCTTAATTGTAATATTTTGACTTGAATGACCACTACCAAAATCGATAGCACCTCCAGGTGTAGATGCCGTATTGCGGACAAAACACGAGTCCTCAATCTTTATGAAATTTGCAGAATGAACTTACACATTTTTATCCGATGCTTTCACGGCAGAAATGGCACCCCCTGGTCCACCAGCGCTATTGTTCTTAAAGAGGGTGTGTTTTATTGTCAAGTTAAGTTCTGCTGTAGAACCTCCGGGTGGATACAGTGCAGTATTGTCAAAAAATCGCGAGCTCTCAATAGTTATGGAATTTTCAGAACCAACTCGAGAATCTCCACTCCCTAGCCTCATGGATGCAAGTCCTCCGGCTGGACCTCCAGCATTGTTATTCGCAAACGTTGCGTTTTTTAAGGTTATTTTAGTTTCTTCTGTCACGAAATCGATAAAAATTGCTCCTCCAGGTGCAAATGTAGTACTGTTGACAAAACGTGAGCTTTCAATTGTAATGAAATTTTCAGCGCCACTTTGAAAATCTTTGTTCGCTAAATTCATGGCTGCCTTTGGAATGACGAAAGTTAGGGCTCCGCCATAGCCAGATGCCGAGGTTAACACAAAGTCGCTGTTTTTAATGGTTACGTTGGCCAGTCTCGGAGATTTAACAGATACGGCCCCACCTTGTCCGCGCGATCACTCTTACATTCAACAAAGTGCGATTGCTCTATGTAAAAAACAACACTTTCTGTTAGTTGAGATAAAGACCCCGCGAATAATGCTCCACCGTCACCAAACGAGCCGCAGTCAAGAAACCTTGAATTACGCAGGCGCACTAGCATCCTCGGACCAACAATTGACACCTCGCCTTCTCCAGCACTATATGAACTAACGGATTTGAACAAGCAGTCTGATATATCTATCATCAAGAGTGATTCTGCATTCCAAGTAGAAAAATAACGATCCTCTTTCAGAGAGAGGTTCTCCATATCCATTGGTAAGTGTCTAAACGCACTTATTGAAACAGCACCTCCACCTCCAGCCTTGTTCTCCTCGAAACCGCACCTGTAAAATGTGACTGTCAAGTTAGGACACTATATAAACTGCACCACCTTTTGACGCCCCAAACGCTGCCGTTGTTACAAACGATGAATTGATGGCTGAAACATTTGCAAGGATAGTTGCTGACACCAACAATGCACCACCATCTCCATTCAAGCCATACCCTAAAAGTGACGAGTTATAAACCTGTGCTAACAGGTTTGTTGCAGTGATACTGAGGGCCCTTCCACTAAGCCCCAAGAAAAAAGCTCTATTGATAATTGCGCTCACATTGTTGCTTTCTGTGATAAGCTCAGTGACATTTCCAAAAGAGCACAAATGGTTTTTTCCAGTGACAAAAACATCCTTGAGAAATATGTTCAGATTGCCATTCATCACATTTACGTAAACCAGACCCATCCGAGAAACAAGGTTGTTTCAAAATGTTACGTTGTCTAGTCTGAGATCAAATCCCACCGAATAGCTGCTTTGGATCTTGATCAAATTTCCCATCTCAACTTCTGAAACTACAAACTTATCTCTGAATATTGTGTCTTTGACGTCCACAACAACAAAAATACTAATCCTCCAACTTTGCTTAAGACCCAGTTCTCCATTTCGTGTTGGCAAAATATTAATCTATGCCATGCCCAATGCAGGTTATCACAAAATTGATTTAAGAGCAACATAAACCAAGCACAATAAATATCATTTTTAAGCCAAAAAAACAATTATTTAACTAAACCATGACATGATGAGTAAATTATCTCTAAGAAAAAATGATTAATTTAACAGACACTTTAAATAATTAGTCAATACATGTATCATAGTGTTTCTTAATAATGTAATACAATGTATCTGTCACAATGTTGCAGCTATGATATTACTACACACAGTATGGGTTGCAGAACTCAACTTCCAAGTCAGTTTGTTCAATGAACTTAGTGCAGAAATTATTATGGCATCAAGTTGTCTGTAAATATAGAGAAACCAAACAAGCATTACAATCTTAAGTAATAAATTATCGAACTCTTTTACATGTATGTACAATGCATGTTCCATTAATATAGGGGATCTCTCAGAAGCTGCATCTATGATGATTTAATTTGCTCCCAGTGCACTTTTTATGGAACTGTTCACACATTAATATCTCTGTCATAATAGTGGCCTCTGTGTTCTACAACAATTAACACACAAGAAAAATACACTCAGTAAGATATTTTTACAACAAAAATCAATCCCTATATGCAATCACAAGGACCTTGAATTCATATTTCTTTAGAAATATCTCAAATGGCCATGCTTGCTTTGAAAATCTTTGATATTTTAATCCAGGCTGCCTATGTGTACACTGTTCGTGTGTTGACTAACAGGAACAGGGATGTAATCATAGTAATCATACTGTATATAGCTGCTACATGAACACCACTGAACATACAAAGACATATCAATTATAATTTATAACCAACAGATGACATTCCTTTCATTGATATACAGTGTACTTCATTGTTATTTGTTTACTGAGTGTCTACAGTAGTGAATCAAATGCTAGGGGAATGGTACCAAAACTTTCACAGTGGCAGGCTCTACCCTGAGATGTAAAGCAAACATATATAGCTGTTATGAACTTGGCGACTTGCTTTCGAGAGCACATGCAATTTGCTTTAAACAAGAAACTGGAATATTGCAGTACAACAATGTGCACAGTCCCAATCAAAGGGCCATCCAGGCTGAAAATCAGACTTTGTCAGGATAAATACTGATGTTCTTGTTGACTTAATCTGAATGTGCAGTTCCAGAAGATATTCACACCCAACACCCATCCATGGCCAGTCATTAGAAATTCCAAAGTAACAGGAGGAGGGGGCCCTTAAAGAAAAAAAACCTCTATCTGTGGGGTATGAATCTTTTCTTGAAGAAAACAATGTCTGAGAAATCATTAATTACAAAACAATGTTTAAGAAATATCTTACCTGATAATTCCAACTTCCAGAAGATTTTGTAATCTAGACTGTCTGGCCAGTTCATATATTTTACAAGTTGGCACTGGGCATGTTTGTAAATTTGTGTGCTTCAACATCACATTACTATGTAGTTGCATTGGTCAACTAAAAACAGCATAATTTGGTTAATTAATATACCCTGTACATTATTAGGTTGAAATATTGGTGTAGATCGTTGCACACCAACAGATACAGAAACTATTAGCAGCTGAATCATAACAAGTGAAAAACTGTGCACGAGACATTTACATGTACATGTAACAGCCCTCCACCTCAGAACCATCACAGATATGATATGATATTTTTAAACTCTCTGAAATTTCAGATTATTCAAGATTAACATGCACGTACATCATTAGGGGCAACCCTAAAACACTGAAACCGGAAACCGGAAACCGGAACCGGAAACCAGAATCCGGAATCCAGATATTATGAATGATGATAGAAGTAATTCACTTCAGCAATGTCTAATAAATAAATATGGGGAAAAACTATTTTGCTGTTATTTATTTTCTTGGCTTTACTTCAGCCACAAACTGTAATTGCTAAAAAATTATTGACTAGTTCTGAACAACCCTAAGCTATACATCTGGCCCGATTGTTCAAAAGCTGGATAAAGCTATCCATTGGGTAAATCACTATCCAGTCAGGGTTAGTGATTTTTCGGGTGGATAGAGTTACTCATAGTCTGCGAGCAGGCTCTGGTATGTGTCTCAAGTATCTGAGCAGGCTAAATAAGAGTTTAGTGTTTTTCTGCATTGGCATGTGAGCGAGTGCCTTCATACGGCTTTGCCCGTCATGCCCCCAGCCCAAACACAAGAGCCTGCTCATAGGCTAAGTTACCTATCTTTCGTTCAACCTGGCCCTGGTGAGAGCATGCTTCTTGTCTAGATCAAATTGCTCTGAGAAGACTGGTGGATAGCACAATAACAACAAGCTATTGCGGTGAGTTTTTGGCAGTCTTTCAGCATCTTTTAACAACATGTGGTCCAATGTGTTAGCAAGCGAGAAGCAGACGGAAGTAAGTGTGCAACATTTCTATAAATTGTTTTAATATGATGGCCGCCAAGAATATGAAATGCTGACTTGTCACAGTATCAGTGTGGAAATAGTGTTGATCTGGAATTAGTCTCGTATCTGTTGAAAAAATCAAATTTTATATTTAGATGAGCCAGGTTAGCCTTTGGACTTCGAAAGTGGGGGCGTGACCGTCAATGTACAGGGGGCTGCCACTGACAGACATCCTGTTCTCTATGACATTTTCTACCTTGTTCAGTATCTACTAGACATAACGGGTAAATTTATACCTCCGGTACATTTAAATTGCAGATCACTTATTAGACAAAATGGCAACAAGAAGATCTATTAGATCTTATAACGGTTTTTTTAAAGTTTAACTGTTTTGTTAATACTACAGCCACAACGCAATGCACATTCCAAAGCAGTCCTTGATGATTCATTGAACACATCACTTGATCAACACAAACTGTGTTATAACTTATTACACCATCACTCTTAGCCTTTGTGAAATCTATGACGATGCAATGGTCTTAATCTAGAAGTTCGCTTGGGATATGCCCATGAATGATACAAAAGGAAACGAGTGTCACGCTATTAATAAACAGCTTTCTTCCTGAAAAGTCAAAATTTAATTTGTTTGTGCTTTGAAGTAGTCACGCAAGTCACACAATCAGAGGGTTTACGCTATCCACGGCTAATTTTAGAACAGTTGTGTTTTTTCTCTTAGCACTAACTTAAACGTTGCAAGTTCTGGCAAGCTCTTGTTTACCTCGGCAAATATTTAATTTTTCTTCAAATCTCTTAACTCGCCGCAATGAAACAGCCAAAGAATTTGCTTCATTTGCCGAAACCCACAAGAATACTCGCAAAATTGCAAATAAATTAATGACAATCACTTCTGGCGAAATAAACTTGCAAAATGAACACGATCTCATTTGTCACGTAGCGAAAATGAAAGCTGCAACGTCCCTTTTTTAGTGTTCTTTGCGTATTTATCATTTCCCTTCGAATCCAACGCTTTGATAAAACCAAAAGAAGATATATTTTACACACAAATAAAGAAAACAATATCCGTAACATTGTCCGTGTATTAATGTTTCAACAGCTTTCGGTGAATAAACATCACAGGTTGCATGATTCAAAATTTGGCCGAGAGGAAGTTTGGGTCTGGTCACTGACAAAAAACAAGAAGATCTGTTAGATCTTATAACCGCGCTTTAAAAATTTAACGGTTCGCTTAGCACTACCGTCGGAACGCAGTGCACATTCCAAAGCAGTCATTGATGATTCTTTTCTTACTGTAGACATCACATCACTTGATCAACACAAACTGTATTATTGCACCACCAGTGGTAGCCGTTGACAAATCTCCGATGACGTAATGGTCTTAATCTAGAACTTTCTTCGGGATATGTATGGGCATGAACGATATGAACAACACAATAATAACACTATTAACAACAGCTTTCTTTCTTAAAAGTCATGATTAAATTTAATTGGTGTTTTCCACGAGTAAAGGGCTAGCAAAGTAATCACACAAGTCATATAAAAAAACCCTATCCCGACCGATGTATCGTTACTTTTGATTCTCACCAAATTTGTCATATCCCCCCCTCGTGAGAATTTTGTTAAGTTAGCTAATTTAGTATGCAAGCCACCGTAATGGCGGTCGCCGTCGGCGAAATGTTTCTTTGCTCAAAATTAGGGCAAAATCTTTCGGAGATGGAAATCAGGACATTTGTGAGGATACAGAAAGTAATTTGGGACCAGTTGCTGGCTTCTAAAGCTGAATTTATCCAGAAGTAAGCTGTATTTTCGTTTTCGTGCCGAAAGCCACGCGATGAAATATTATCGGTTTGTTCTGCCGGCTGTCTTGTTCTGTTTTTTCTCTTGGTCTTTTTTGTAGCCCGCCGAGGCCAGTCTTTCGTCTAAATCTGTTGAAAAAAGTTCGAAAAGGACGTTCCCATTCAAGTTTAAGCTCTCAGGCGATAATTCTGGAGTTTTTTGGCTTTGTTATGTTCGTGTTTTTCGGTTGCTATGGGCGACCGTGGCTTCCTTTGTTAGGTCAAGTCTGGGGAGCGAGGTCACAAAAACTTCTAATTATTCTGGTTTTGTTCGATTTCGCTGAAATTTTAACACGATAAAGCTGGATTGTTAAGGAATAGATTTACCGCCTGCCTATGTGTGGTAGCTATTAACGCATAAGTGATTTATTAAATCCATTTTGAAATCACTGGTTATCCTTGCAATCTGATTGGCTTTCAGTGGTGCGATTTATTAACGAATCGCACTATTTTTTGCTCTAAATCGCATCTTTTTCTCAGCCAATGAGAATGGGACAGTAAAACAAAACAACCAATCAGATTTCAAGATTAATTTAAAGTAATCAATAAAATTTCAGGAAAATGAAAGACAAAAGGCCATCGTGTGGAGAATTTAGCAACTACTAGTCTATTGCCAAAACTTTGTTGTTATTGTAGTTTTTTTCCCAAAAAAATTAACGAATTTAATTAATTACAGTTTCTAAATGACGATTATGAGCTCCTTCAGGATGAAGACCTACTTTAATGGAAGTTTCCAACTTTCAGTGTCCATTTTGACGAATATTTTGGCGATTTTCTTCAATATCTGCTCAAGATCCGTATGATACCGAGTCCAGTAAAACATAAACAAACGACAACAAATTCAGAGCCATCTCAAGAAGGTAGATGTTTCCAGGTTTCCGGTAGTTTCAAACGAAGCAACAAAAGAGCTCAACTCTGTCGCTGTGAATAAACATAGACAAAATACACCACACTGCACAAAACAGTGAATGAACGAACGTCTTACGAAGCCCGTGCCAGTCCCGCCATCTTGGAAATATCTCGAAACAAATGGCGCCGCAAGAACTTGACAAGGTCCTGAGTATTGAGTCCTACGCCGAGGTCACAAAAAGAAACGGAGATGATAACGAGCTGGACTCCCTTAAAATCATGCCATTGACCGGTATTTGAAAGGAAATAAAACGTACTATCCACTGGGCATCGTGCACTCGCGGGAGTTTCACAATCCAAAAGAAATCGATCGCAGAATTACACAGGATATGCACCTTTAAATTCCTTCTCCAAAGACAATGAAAAGTCTCAGCCTCAACCACAGAAGAAAGGAAGGCCTTCCATAATTGATTCAGACGAAGAGAATTGAACTTTATCCCTGAAGTACACTATTTTCGTTCTGACTTCAGAACTTCTTGTTTCTTTGTCATGCTCGAATGAGTTTTCGTCACATGACATCGTTTTGCATTCTAAATGAGAGGTAAAGGCGTTTCCGGTTCCGCTTTTTTTTTTAACAAACCGGCTACTGGAACAATACACCAAAAATCTAAATTTAAGGCGATAAAATTGAGCGATTTCAAAATGGATTTAATAAAGTGGCAATTGAACTTCGGGTCGTACAATTTGGTCTGAAGTCATACCTGTGATTTCAAATCGAACGAGCGCTGCGCGCTCGTTCGATTTTGAAATCACGCGTATGATTTCAGACCAAATTGCACTCCACTCAGTTCAATTACCATTATATATCGCTTCGAAATCAGGGTTTTGAAGAGATTTTTTTGCAACGTGTGGGTTCGGCGTGATTTTGTAATCGGAGGTTTTTGTTGACCCCGAAGGAAAAAATATCCGGAAAAGGTCATTTCATCGACGATTCAAAGGAATATAAATATGTATATGTTCCGAGCTAAATTTCTGCTGAAAAAAATATGATTTTTGACGAACGCTGGGTTTTTAATTTTTTCCCGCGAAAGTCAGTATCGGAGATGAGATTTATTAATGTTTCAATAGCTTTTGGCGAGTAAACATCACAGGTTGCGTGACTCAAAATTTGGCCGAGCGGAAGCTTGGGTCTGGTCGCAGACAAATCTGCGAAAAAAAAAAAACCACGGGTAAACCATGAACCGCGCTCGGCCCATGGCCGCGCGGTTAAAAATAATAAACCACGGGTAGAACATGAACCACGCTCGGCCCATGGCCGCGCGGTTAATTACCAGCAAGCTTATTTTAGACGCTCTCAGGGTGCTTGGAATAAAATTACGACGCACTTTACTAAGATTCTCATAATCATAACCCTCACTAGAAATAACGGTTGCACGAATTTCAACAGATGGGGAATTTTTCTTTCAAAAAAAGGTAAGTTTGTGGTCCTTTTTGCTTGGCCGCTTCTTTTTTACAGGCAAAAACCTAAGCAAAACAATTTTCGAGTATTTGAAGAACTTGCTTTCTTTGATTTATGGATTCCGGTTTCCAGTTTCTGGATTCCCGTTTTTGGTTCCGGATTCCGAATTCCGGTTTCCTGGTTTTAGGGTTGCTCCATCTTTAACAGTGTGTTTGCTTTACATTCAGTTTAGACATGGCTGTTATCCAGCATAGGCAGACTTATAAGTTTGCCTTCAAAAATATATTGCAGCAACTATTGCATTTTTCATTACCTATTCTTGTGATGAAATGACACAAAATCCAAGTACAAGAGTCAAAAGCATAAACCAAACTTACCCGGTAATGCTTACAGTTCCTCTTACTGTCTGCTTATGCCGTCCATAAACTGGTACTGCCTGGACAATGTACTCATTATTTTTCTGATCACACCTTTTAAAACGTCACTGTTATATAATTTGTCCTGAAAATGCAATACATGAAATGGCTTTCACCAAATACCTTTACATGATGTACAATGTACACCATATCAACATTCACAATTCTTTTCACTTTCACTGTAACTTTTTTGTGTCATTTTCCCTAACTTGAAGACAGGACTTCCACATTTGGTGATAATTTGCCTCTGGAATCTCTATGAATTCACAGGGAGTGATAAAAATTAAATCGTGACTAATTTTAGCAAAGGAGGCGTTCAAATGTCAGATTTTAATGTTAAGTCTATAACCTTTACATTACTCCTCGTATATATATAACCTCAATTATTGCACCTGTAGACGGAGGGTGTGCTGGGGGAAGAGATGTTCCAAACTTTCTAAACTTTTCTCCCTTACCTGCAATAGGATGACTATTATGAACTACAATTCGCATCCAACACCAACTTTAGGTTATGTATACACATCAATATTTTCTTGTCTTCTGTAATCATAAAAACATAAAAATTTAAAACCTTCCATAAAGCTCATACTCAATAACACTGCTACATGTAGCACTCTTACTGGAAATTAATTTAAGTGAAACTGTTGAAACAGCTCTGTCAAAATTGTTTCTAGCAGGTAAGGCAGGATAACAGAATATACACGTAGTACACAGCAAAGGTCAGAGATACACACGTGTTGGTTATTAGTTAGGATTCGGTGAGCTTCTGTGCCAGGTATGGTGAAAAATAATGGACTATCAAAAATGAAGGTTCCTGAGACATTTTGACAGCGCTGAGAGGAATTAATATATAAATTTACAAAAGAAGGAGAAGTTCTTGCCCTGTCTAGTTCTCTGTCATAAAAATATTATTTACATACATTTATTACATATGGTTGGTGTTTAAAGCCGATATCATGCACACTCTGATTGGCTAATTCAAGTGAATTATTTACATTTACATGGTAAGATAAAGGTAAAGTCTGCATACGAGCCAAGTGGCCCATCAGGCCGGAGCTTATCCCTGTTTCTGTAGCATGAAGCGACTAGGAGTATTTCTACTCCCCCCTGGATGGGATGCTAGTCCATCGCAGGGCTACCCCCAGCATTAAGTTCGCCGGTACCCATTTTTTCACCTGCGTGGAGAGAGGCGCTGTGAGGGTAAAGTGTCTTGCCCAAGAACTCAACACAATGTCCCCTGCCAGGGCTCGAACCCAGACAGCTCGATCTGTAGAGGAGCGCACTAACCTTGAGGCCACCGCGCCTCCCACATTTACATGGTATACGTCGGTAAAATCATAAAACATCACGTGCGACTAAAACAAAAAAATAAGAAATAAAAAGAAAATGCCTAATTCATAATAATTTTAAAATACTTAACACTAAAACGAATCTAATTCTTTACTTGAAAATTGTTCTCTGGTAATGCCCATGGGCCAATTACGGGCATGCTAAAAGGTCCTAACGAAAAGTGAAAAAAGGAAATTAAGAAAACTATTGCTTTTTTCCTGAAAATTGTAGCGACTGAAAACAATGATTGAACACTCTGAGAGTGCATTCTGTCACCCTGACGAGATAAAATTTAAGGAGAATAGGGAATTCACAAAGTTATATCACAAACGAATTGGTACCGGACAAGACAAAGGAAACAGCCAGGAAGAAACTGAAACTTTCTTCAACGAGCAAAAAGATATGCGTGCACAACAAAGAAAACAGTCAGTGACATTCGGTCAATGAGTTAGTTAACTGAAAAAAATTAGTGTGAAGAGGAGAGCAGAGAGAGAGAGAGAGTGCAGAGAGCAGAGCGCTCTCACCGACTAAATTGTGTATTTATGTATGTAGAAGTTATTTTTTCTCCCGAGAAATGGTCAGGGCAAGAACTTCTACGCCGTAAATTTTTTCTAAGTATGTAAATGTCATTTACACTGTTCAATTTACCGAGTAAAGCTCTTCGCATTTTTTTCATTAGTGCTATCTCACTTTTGAGGTACATTTCCGTATTAAATGTAAATACTGCATTGGGGAATAACCTCTCATTAAGAAAATAGGGCCCATGTACCCCCAACCAAAAGCAGTGGCACTAATAAAATGAAAGAGCAAATCAAAATCCAAGTAGAGCCTTATTTGCAGACAGGATTTACATGCATAATCATCTACCCGACATTTGGACTATATAAGCATTTCACCAAACCGAACTAATTGGACAGACAACAAAATAAAACGAGGAAATCTACCTTCTAAACACAACAAGCATATCACTACATCTGAGTATCAACAGCAAATCCCTTCTCACTGAAAGGTGACCGAGAAAAAGAAAGGAAAAAGAAAATTCGTTTAAGTTTCCAGTGTTAAAGTTTAATAATTATTCGCCCTTAAATTTGAAGATTACAGTGTGTATTTTTGCCGACGGCTTTATTTAGCTTTGCAGTCATTTTATCGGCGGTAGCTTTATTAGTCTTCAACCAAATTAACCTGGGAATTCACCCAAGCATTTCGCAAAACCAAATAAATTGAACTAACAAACGAGGAAATCAACATAATCTGTAATCACAATATGCAGATATTCACACAGGAACGTTGAAAGTAAATTTAGCAAATCCTGTTCGCTTCGGCTTAAAATGGGTTTCGACAAAACACTGACCCCCGGTCTGCTGACCCGCTACTGACCCCCTACTGACCCCCCTACTGACCCCCTATAAAATCAAGGGGAAAATGAAAATTGAAAAAAGCCCAGAACTATCAGTGGGACCGATTCAAGTTCGTCAATAAATTTAGCTTACCTAAAACTTCCAAGATGGCGGACGCATTGCAGATTTCCGACACCCTTCTCATTTGACTGAAGGATTTGTCACGGAAAATCGAGCACAGAATAAGTTGGAATATCATCAAGTATGGTATTTGTACCCATTATAAAATTAAGCAATGAAAATAGCGAGGAAATTCTGGCAAATTAACACGCACGCGACTAACCGTGAGCGACACGCACACGATTACATCAACCCCAAGTTTATTTTGGCAACCTTGTAGCCCCAGGCCCCTCGCCTTCCGCATGCCATGCGACGTTGCACATGGCTTTAGTCATGGACGGTAAGTGGCATTACTGTTTTTCATCAATTTGCCTCTTATTTTACACTTTGTATTATCCGATTTATGCCATGAATACATGATGAAATTTCTTTTTCTTACTTTTCCTTGCCGACGATCTGGATGTGGTAGAGCTTGTAGAAAGGTATGTTGGTTTTTGATAAGATTACCCAAGAATTTTACCTTGAGAATCCGAGGTCTTTTTGACGACTTCATGCACAAAGGAGAAAGTAATCTACCGGGCTTGTCCAAATGGTTTATACTACAGTTACTACAGTTCTTGAAATGCAAAAACAAGGCGAGAGGCCTGGAACTACCTTATGAAATTCGGCTTCCGGTTGAGGTTTACGCGCGTGTTCGTGCCGCCCGCACGAGCAGTCCGTCGCGAGCCTTTCGCAAGCCTGCTCATTTGTCAGCGTTTCTCTTTGCTTCATTTTCGAATGCGGACAAAAACAATATTTGATGATATTCAAGCTTATTCTGTGTTCGATTTTCCGTCAACAAAACCTCCACTAAACAGTCAAAGGAGAACAAGAGAGTCGGAAATCTGCAACGCGTCCGCCATCTTGGAAGTTTTAGGTAAGCTAAATCTATTGATGAACTTGAATCGGTCTCATTGATAGTTCTGGGCTTTTTTAATTTTCATTTTCTCATTGATTTTATAGGGGGTCAATGAGGGGGTCAGTAGGGGGGGTCAGTAGGGGGTCAATTGACCGGGGGTCAGTGTTTTGTCGAAACCCGCTTAAAATGGTTTACCTTTCTTGGTTTTCAACAACAGAAGAAGAAATTTTAGCCTTCTACGAAGCGGCTGCTCCAACTAACACAGAGAAAACTTCAAAACTCGCCCGGCCGTGTTTACAAATACGGTTTTGGTTAAGTTTGTTTTTAGACGTGAGGTTATAAGCTTAAGTTGACCACGAAAATTGACAGAAAACTTAATTTGTTTACAACTTACAACAACCTCCACAAAGCGACTCACGTGTTATTGTTTAGAGATGAGCGAAATTAAAACGATGTAATTTATAAAATGTCTCACAGCATGGCTTCAAATATGGAAGACTTTAAAGAGGATTCCAATTGAAAATAAGCTTACATCGCCGAGGCAACTTGTTAATTTTCATAGCAAACGCCACGACAAAAGTCACTCACCGCAAGTCGGCAATTCAGTTCGGCCAGTGTAAATCTTCCTGGCAGGCAGAAACTTGTAGCAAAACTTGTGGAGTCTGAACTGAACTAATCTTTTCGATAGATCAACGAATTAACCACCTTCTTCCGTTGTGTTTACTGTTCTGTAATTTCTCTAAACACTCAGGAACGTTTGATTTCTCTTGCTCATCACCTGACCAAATCATGTGCATGACTTTTCTTGCACGGCTGCACAGCATCACGTCGGGCGCGAATTTTTGAACATGCTTGGAAAGTTCTGCAGTCTTCTGAGTCAATTTGTCGGGTACTTTCGCCTCCTTTCTATAGCCCTCGTTAGCTTTCGTTCACGGCATTGTTCGGTATTATTTCATCTCCTTTCTCTGGCCCTTGACTCGCTATAATTCACGGCATTGTTCAGTACTGTTTCGCCTCCTTCTCCAGCGCTGGCCCGCTCTTTGTCGAGGTCTTCTTCGCTACCTCTTTGCCGGTTAATTCTTGCTTTCTGTTTTTTTGCTTCAGTGCAACCGTATCCGCTATCGTTTGTCGACATAACAAATAGAAATGAGTTTTCTTTTCTTTAAAAATCCCGCCAAGAAAAATGGCATTCTTCCGCTACAAACCGAGGGTGCATTTCTCTGTCAACCTATTAGCTGGAGTATGGTCGCCATGTTGGGTAACTCCGTCGTCGTCGTCGTCGTGCGTACGCGCCCACGAGCAATACCGCTAGCCATGAAAACCATGACAAAAGAAAATCCATTCATGGGTTTCCCTTTCTTTTCCATATGAGTATGGGGCTCCGCTTGGCGGCCCTTCGGGCCGCCGGAGCTCCGCTAATATTAATATCTGCGTTGATCTTCCGACTCAGGTCAGCCAGCTGTTTACGTACTACGTTTGCAGATTTCTGGTCCCTGTAGGGCAACACAATTCTGACTGGGGCTTCTCTTTTACCAGCCACTCGGGTATGTGAATCCTCGGATACTTTTGATTCAATAAATCTGCGAATGGTTGACTGCACAAGGTCGTCAGGATAGCGCAGTCGGGAGAAGATCTTTTGAAGGCGTTCACATTCCTCGTGAAAAAACTTCCACTTTCAAAATACAGTATACATATTTATAATTTGAATTATAATAATATTACTGTTGTACTTTAGATTATAATTCCAGAGCTCCTTTTAAAAACTGATTTCAGTTTCATTATGTAGTTTGGTGCTTTGGGCCCAAAACAGCAGCCTGAAAACGGTCCTGGTAAGTTGACCAACCCTTGAGCAGCCAGGAAGTTTCAAGAAATGGGCCCTGAAGAGGCAAAGGGCCGACTTCAGACACAACTTAAAGCCACTTTCAATTAGTCCAGCAAATTTATTTGACTTTCCGTAGTAGGAAGAGAAATTCCTAAAGATAAACATGAAACGAATTACTACAAACAACTAACCGAAGACGGCAGAAAACTAAGAGGAAAATACAAACAGACGATAAACTAAACGGCTTACCAAAATGGCGGCAACGGGGTTCAGGGAACCAAGAAGAAGTGTACCGGACGATAAACTAGCACTAAATGAACACGAAAGGATAACACAAATATAATTATACGCAACGAAATTTACATACGACGCGAGGAAAAAAGCATGCAGAATGGGAAAAAATACATTAACATACGGAACAGAAAAGGACACAAAGAAAACACGAAATAGCCGCAACAGAACCCTTCACAGGAAGTGTCGGTTTTCGACAATATTGTTGTGTCTATTAATGAAGTAAATCCCTCTCCATATTTTTAATAGCGTGGCCAAACCATACCTGGAGGCATTAGATGATATGATCGATGAGGAGGAGGAGGAGTTAGAAGAAGATGAAGAAGAAGAAGAAGAAGAAGAAGAAGAAGAAGAAGAAGAAGAAGGACATGAGGATCAAGAAGATCAAGAGGAAGGGCAAGAAGAACAATACAATGATGATGAACACCTCTACAGAAAGTTAATAGAGGATGAGTTTAGTGACAGTGATGTAGAATAATCAGTATTTATTTTGTAGATTTTTTACAATTTTTATCAGTATTTCTTTCACAGATGTATTGATAAGTAATAATTAAGTAAATAGAGGATGAGTCTGAAATTGTTTTGATTGTCCTACATTTACAACAGCTTATTCAAATTAGCCCAAGCTCAAAGGCTGAAGGAAATATGTCTACTTTTTTTTACTAAATGAACCACAAATCACCGTGTTGTCTGTGAATAGTTTGTTGGATCTAGATTAAAGGGACAAAAGAGTGACAGAACTTTTCATCTTTGCAATAAGAACCCGGTCGCAGTCGTTCATGACTAACTGTGGCCACCTTCCTCGGTTTAAATAAGCTAATCAAAATGCGTGAACTTGGTATGGTGAAAATATCAAGCATCATGTAACCTGTTGGTCAGTCGACAACTCCACCTCTCACATTTCTTTTCATAATTTTGGATTTGCCAGGTTTGAATGGAAACCATAAGAAAGTTGTTGAAACATGTCAAAAAAACGATGAAAAAAATTAGTTTGGTGGCCTGTATTAGAGGTGTACCACTGTAAATGCAATGATAAGTAATATATTAGTATGTCCAAAAGGCATTTACCTGTCAAAAATAGAATTTCTCAAACTAATTCTGACTTTGGTTATTTTGCCTTTGTAACAACACAAATCTCAAGGTTATAGTGGTTTTACAACACAGGCTAAACACAGGCCCTAAAATATAATTTTCGAAAATGTTTGGATAAAGCAACGGTTTGTATCATCCGTGAGCATTGCAGATAATTCAAGCCAATTAATTCAAGGTCACAAGTCAGACTGTTTTGGTTCTCCCGTGTGTAGAAAGATCTATAAGATTCCAGTTAATAGTGATAATGGTAATTATACTTGCTCATGAAAACACCAGTTGTATAAATTCCAGTCTAGCCATAAGTAAAAAAAAAAGATTTGTAATCTTCTTTGTCTTGACTGAATTATGTTATTGAACTAGTATGAGGTCCGTGTTGGTAAAACATTGGTCGAGTTCTTCACCTTGCAATGTTATGGCGAGATCCATAGACTTGTGAAAAAAAAGAAATACCCATATCAGTATCCGACGTAAGTTTCATTCCATGTTCAATGCTAAATTCCTGAAGGGTGTACCTACAAACGAGGACTGACAATAGAGCTATAAATCAATGAACATAATAAATCCCTCAAAGATTCTCCAACCGAAACAAGTGATAGGTTGTTGAGGTATCACTGAATTCCTAATTTTCAACCTGCTTTTATTTCATCGTTTCTCCCAGTTAACAACAGGCACCCGTTGTAGCTAGTTCCAGCCGATTCCAGAAATGCAAATCTCATTAGCAGTCAGTGCTCTGTCTGATAAACATAACGAGTACTTTTAAGGGTATCAAGTGTTCAACATAACCTGCCTCAGCACGTTTGCGAAAAGCTATTGGTCCCTTTCAGAGGTTTCTTTAAGAGCACTCGGCTAACCTCCAGGTACGATTTCCGTACAGCGCCATGCATTAATTATGTATGCAACTATCTCAAACTATCACATTATACTCAAACAGCAATCGTGAAAAGAACGAGTCAGTCAAAAACTTGAATGCACAATTAATGTAAGGGTTGGTGCGAAACTCCTGCCAACCTCCCTGTCAAAATAAGAGAGCCCCTCTGCCAGTTTTGTCCGCATAGTATAACTTCCACTGACAGATTCGCTATGATAACGATGACGACCACAAAGCGCTTTGTGGTGTTTTGAATAGGCCACAAAGCGCTTTGTGGTGCGAAAAATTGGAAAAACCAAATTATTTCAGAAAATAGCTGTGCGATATTTGCGAGTCAACGAGCCATCCAGTTTTCAATGTTAAATCCCAAAAAAAAACACCACATAGCGCTCTGTGGTGTTTTGAACAGGCCACAAAGCGCTCTGTGGTGTTTTCAATAGGCCACAAAGTACTCTGTGGTTTTTTTGATATAAACCCAAACTTACCAACAGTCTCTTTACATACTTTAAAAATATCTACAGAACCTCCTCCAATAAGCCAATATTCTAAGAGCCATTTCGTTTACTTCTGTGTTCACATAAGCCACCATAGTCTCTAGGATCCAGATTAAAAACCAGTTTAGATAACAAGTACTTTGATAGAATTACTGGATATATCACGACAAAAATCAAAATCAGACAAAATTATAAACATATTCATCGCGACAAATAGTTAAATTTAGACTGTTTGTCGGATCACCAGGAAATATACCTTCCAAGCTTTCGAAAAATAATGAGTCACAACGGCATACAGTAAAAACCTTCGTGTAAGAGCCACAGAGCCACAGAAACCACTGAGACATGGAGAAGTCTCTTTTTACGGTGAAAGAATTTTGCCTATTTGATGGTTGAAAATGTCAATTTTGACTACCCTAACACTAGACATTCAATGTGAATAGTTTATTGAGGATGCGTCACTCAGTCATCTGCGATGATAGATGTATTCCATCCTACAACATAACCTGTATCCCTGCAAATAACAGCTGTTTGTTGTAACAGTTAGAACCTGTACCAAGCCGGATACGAAAAACCACTTAAAAAACCACCGTTTACATGTGTTCAAATAATATGTGGAAACGAAAAATGAGGACGAACACGATGACTGACTAACCTAATCTCCCGCCAAATGCCTAAATAGTCCCTAAATGTCCCATGACAGCCCGCGAGCCTCTACATCGAATAACAATTTCGGACTAATTTGTCCCTCAATCGTCAGAAATTACATATTCCGACTCGATCTGACGGTTAACTGACAACGAAGTAGTCGATAATTATTATTCTGACGGCGCTATAAAAAGGCTGCGGGGTGTCATGGGCTGCTTACGGACCTATTAAAGCTTAAGTCACTGTGGGTAACCCACGGGTTTTTTTTCCGATGAGGTTTCGTTTATACAGATTGTACAATGTTTGTAAAATTTTGTAGCTTTGTTCTGTAAACAGTAAAAGCAAAGAGATTAGAAGCCACCATTGATTGACATAAAACCCAATGGGTTCAAAAATAATGTTATTATCAGAGTACGTGATAGGCAAACTGAAATACAGAGACGCTTAGGTTCGAACACTTTTACTTGGCATTCTTACATCTTGACAAAGAAAATTGCTTCTTCTAGTTGTTGAGCAGTCCTCCAAGCGTCTTCCCCGGAAAATGATAAACTGCCTCTTAAACGGTACATGTACCACGATGGAAAGTGAATTTCTTTTCCACTTGTTTGGCGTTTAAAAGTTTCGTGATCTATTGATGGAAATTATTGAACGTCGTCCTTCGATCTCTTAACGAAACACTGAGTCTTGTCATATCACATCATTTTCTTGTTGTTTTTTCCTTTTCGAGAACTTGCAAAATGTTCCAAGATATCTAACGCACTTCACGAGTAATTGTGCTCCTCATTTATAATTTTTGTCTTTATATATTTTTCGTAACGTTAAATTCCAGGCTGCCGTTATGCTACGCGTAAATTCTCAAACATTTGCTTTAAATCTTTTTTCTTTGTCACTGTTTTTCAGATGAACAGATGTTTTGAGAAGATGAATTATGTCAGTGACACAGCATTCTCGAAAAAAGAATTGCGAGTTTACCGTCAGGAGACGAACCTGCATGTGTTTGTGATCGTAGGATGAATTCAGCACAGTCAAAATCTTTAAGCAAAAAATGTGTTGCGCCGTTTTATCTCGATTTTAAAATAAACAAATTTATCTTTTAAGAATCCAGAAACAAGATATCAGTTCCTTCACAGAAACTGGAAAAAAAAATCTATGAAAAAAAAACAACTATGAAAGGACAGTGTAAGCAGATGAGCACCATATGCCAAAAAGAAATAGAAGTTTGTTCTGCTCTTTTTCCAAAAGCGTCACACACTTACATGTAGTATTCACTTGAAAGTCGATTCGGCTTTGGCTTCTGCATTATTTCAATTATTTCACCACAATCACCACTCAACCATACATTTAAGGCCGCTGTTACAAGGGCTTCTTGAGGCCGTCACCTCTTCTACAAAGCTTCGAGTCGCGACATATTGTCAACTCCCACGTCGCAGTCTGGGCAAGAATCATCATTTATATTTGGACCCCCTCTTTGGACAACTGATTAACTGACACTAGTAGAGCTAGATACACAGTTTGCTATCAGTTATGGACAACAAGACGAGTATATTGCTTCTTTCTCTTCTGTTCGTTGCCTGTTGCATAATGCCTACAACAGACGCAGTTTTCGGCCCACAGTATAATTGCAGGCCCTGTAAAAAGCGATCAGCTACCTTGGTAACGAACGTTTTATAACTTCCCAATACAGAATAATTTCATGTTAATGTCGAGGGTTTTTTTTCAATTTTTATTGTCATTCCCTGTGAGCTTACAAATAACTTGTTTTCGGTTTTCAACATATCAAATTATTGTAATGATATCTTTGATTTAATTTTCTTTTACACAAGAAGGGAAGCCCCTGGAGTCCTCTATCAAGCTAACCGATCGGCTACCTCAGCGAAAAACCTATCACCCTTATTGTTCAATTTTTCAGATGTCAAAACGAGCAAGCATCATGCGGGACATGTGTGACGCCATGGATAGCGCTTGCAAAAGAGTAAAAGAAGAATTCGACACAAGGGCTGGAATTGAAGATAAACAGACAAACTGAACGAAAAAAAAGTGTAAAACTCCTTAAATACCTTATTTGTAATATTAAAATTCCTGGAATGATTATCAGAATACATCATTAAAGTTTACAAACACAAGTAAATTGCAGCAAGGATTTTTTTCACCGCTATTCCCAGTATCCGTACAATGCCGACAATATGCTCCCCGGAAATAGGACCACCATCTTCTGCCGAAAATCAATACTACAATATAAGAAACGCCTACCACAACCTGACTATATTTGAAACTAAAGTGATGTGTTGATGCCGATAATACGCCCCCCAGAAATAAGACCGCCTTTCCCTGCAGAGAATGTCATATTTAAAACAGGAAACGTCTCTTACAACCCAACAATGTTTGAAAGTAAAGCGATGTGTCTTGAACTGCATCCACCATTTCTTAAATCGTGCAGTTATATATAATGCAACAGACTCTTAAAACACAGACGCCCTAAAAGTTAACGGGAAAATATTCATTCTACGCAGGATTTACGAGTCTCCTGTCTTCCATTTTAATTTTCCAACCTGCAACAGATGTTTATGAAGTTGATGAAACTGGGATGTTTTATTTTATCACACAGTAAAGACAAAACTGTGCAGGCAAAGGCATCACGGAAGATGGTCATCAGAGGGCAATTTGACATATTGTTTTACAACATCTTTTCCTTTGTTGCAGTAATATTCTCAGCCCATTAAAATTCAAAATTGAATGAAATAAAAGTGGAGGCCGCAGATATATGACTACGAAGTCTTTTTGAAGCAAACGAAAAGAAACACAAGAGAGTTTAAAAAGCACCCCTATTTAGAGGGAAAAATTAAGAAGTTAAGACTAGAAGATTCAATGTGTTAATTCTGCAGAGGCGCTTTACACAATAGCCTTCGAGCAGGCGTCTACCGCTGCCTTTGTTTCATGCGGCAAAGTGACTCTGCCGCGTGAATCAAAGGCAAAAGTTGGCGTCTGCACCCAGCTACTGTGTAGATCTACACAATGGAAAAGTTCACAGCAGGTCACGAAACAATACAGTTCCTGCATCGAATGATGGGCAAAGAGTTTGCTTTAAATTTGGTTGCAGAGTAGACGTCTGCAAGTGAAGACATTCACAGAGTCGACGTCCATTCACAGAGTCATATCATTACCGTGTCTCACTCGCTTATCACAAATGGACAGCAAGGCTTTTATATTGGCTTTCTGTATCTTATCTGCAGCCTGGTTGATGTCCGGCACCGAGGCAATTTACGGGCAGAACACCGATTTCAATGGAAGACGATCAGTGACCATGGTGTGTTTTACTTTGCCTTATAATCTCTCGAGCTTAATGTCTGTAGTTATAGCTATCTGCCAATCAATTGTGTAAGAACAGAAAGGCTTATTTCAATAACGTTTTCAACTGAAGAGTGTTCTAAACTTAGTGCTTTGGCTACAGAGTGCATAAACTAATCGGTCAGTTTTTCTGTCAGTAATTCTCATCAAAATCACTCATGAACTGGTCTCTCATACAACGAAAAACATTTATTCGCGACGGCAATTAAACGTCTCTTCAACCAGAAATCTCACAACAAAACAAAAAGCAGAAGAAAAGAACATCTGGCGATCCGGAGAAGAGGCAAGCGCCAAAACGTTTGTAGTCACGCTCTGGCCGATTACTGGATTTAGCACACTTCAGACTCGCGTTGCAAAGTTAAAAATATTCGTAGGAACGGTTTCAGAACTGTCCAGTTGTAATTTAACGGTTGTATTTTAACATTCTAACTACAATTCGACAGGCGCTTAATGTCACAACCACTTAAAGCTAAAACTGAGGATGCTTTTAACGGGTTATGCCGTTGCTATCGCAGCCTTTTGCGTCATGTTTACCTATAACAAGGCATTTCTTTGATACAACACTTACGGTTAAATTTGAGGGTACTTTTAATGGGTTATGGCTTCAACTGAAAAAGACAGCTAGCATTGATACATCAAAAAAGTGACAACTGTTGGAAACTTTCTAAGCCACCTTACATTCTATTTGTATCAATTTCTAGAAGTTGGAAAGCCGCCAGAAGAATATCAGGGACCTGTGTGCTGCGGCCAAAGGTGTTTGCAAAACAGACCCAGATCAACAGCAGCTTTAATTCAGTAGTTATCACAATGAAAGCCCAAAGTTAAGAAAACCACAAGGAACGAAACAATATGTAGAAAACTTCAAATATTAGTAAAACTAGGTTAATGAAATTGTTTCTGGTCTCTCTCTTTTACGCCTTGAAGAGTAAATATTCCCTTCTCGTTTGTCACTCCCAAAATACTAAATCGAAGGTAGACTTCGCGGTTATTTCAAGCAAACAAAATAGATTCCTCCAATCGCAGTTAGGATTATGCCCGGATGTGTAGAGATCGACAAAAGGCAACAACCAGCCTTAAGTACAAAATAGAACAACGCGAAAAGACGAACTTGCATAGTACAGCAATGAAATTAAAGAAAATCAAATATGTTCAATGGATAACATAGAGCGGTTTCAGGGATTCTACTCAAAACATGAACTACAAAGCAAAGGGGAAAATCTACAGATTAGCATAACAAGTAAACGCCAAATAAAAGGCGTAAGACTTCTGACGTCTCTCTCATAAACGGCTCTAAGCCACATGAGTCTCCTGCTACCTTCATCGATCAAATGATTGAACAATGGACCATTGATAAAGACCGCGCATGCAAGTTTCAAAAACGGTTCTCTTCTTTAACAAAAAAAAATAATCGCAAAAGCCTTACATAGGTACACCTTAAAAACTCTTGGCTTGGCATGAAAAGGTAGACATGTTTTGATGGATAAAGTCGACTTAATGATCAGCATTTCTAAAGAGCAAAGATAAGTTGTGAAAATGTTTTACCCTTGATCATGTCAGTCTATAAACTAAAATAGCAAAAACTGCTGTCTCTTTAAGTACAAAATAATTTCGACAAGTCGTTCAAGGCAATTTAACCATGGAGGCGCTTTGCCCTCCTGAAGTTATCCATCAATCATTTTATAAATCGCTTCATATCGACACTGGCACAATGGTCCACAATGCCCAATCGTTTCCTGAGTGGGATTAAGGGATGAGAGAAATATTGTTGCCGGGCAATGAGCCGTACAGATCGTAAACATTATCATAGATCTTTGCTATTTCATTATTCCGTTTTCTCCTTAGTTTTAGTTTCGATTGAAAGGAAATGCACAGCGCTCAAGACATGTTTGTCCGCACTTCGAACCACTTCGAAGTTCGCCAAAAGAACTCCACTACTCTAAGTATTTTCAACTTTCTTCTCGGTGTCTGAAAATTTGGTCAAACACAGTATTTCGTGTTTGATATATTACAATCGTGTTAGTAAATAAAAGGAGAAAATCTTCAAGCCACTGTGTTATTTTCTCTTTATCATGTTGACAAGCTGACCAAGCTGACCGTTTCCAAAACCAACCGCAATAAAGAGGGAAATGATGGTTGTTTGCCCTTTACTCTAAAAAACCGGTTAAATCATCGAATGGAAATTACCACGGGGATGCGCTCGTTCCATTTCCACGACTTTTTTCCGGAAGATGGGAAATTATAGAGCGAGCCTGGAATTAGTAAAACTAGCAAATGGAACGCACATTTTTCCATTCGGGAATTCCACTGGAGAATTTTGGTCTACCTTTCAAGAGATCCCGCTTTCCTGACAAAATTTCCTTTCGGGGAGACAAAATTAATCTTTCCATTTACATTCCATCCGAAATTTCCGGATTTTCTGGGTAAATGGTAAACAACCGACATCAGTATCCTCATTAATGACTGGTGAGGATATGGCAAATACGCCACTCGGGACCCGGATGTAGTTTCGTATCAATTGTACGATTGGTGTATTTTCCAGTAAAACACTCCTATATATAATCTATAATATAATCTATATAATAAAAAACCTTATCAATCTTGAATTTCAACACCCAATCACAGAATAATGTAGGTAACGAAACTTTACCAAGCGCTAATTATTCTCCCAATCAGTGCCAAAAGAGCAGTAGGGAAACGGATGATGAATACTTGTATGTTTTCACTTTAAGGAGACTTAAAAAACTCGCCCTGTTAATTTCATATCGTTTTCTGGCTGATTTACCCATGCGACGAAAACAAACATAAGTACAAGCACAATCAAAAGCGAAAGCATAATCATAAGGTTTCAGTATAAACAGAATTACAATAAACACCTTTTTAGATTTTTCTACTCTCGCGTCTGCTTGGTCCGGCCTCGGCCATGGTAACAAATAGCACAAATCAAGTATCCTGCCTTTAGGCGGTCCCTAAATGTTCGTTTACAATTAAGATGGACGCTTCAAAATTCAATGGCACTACGCTTTTGTATGCAACGTTGTGTTTGTAACATATCTTAAAATCACTCCATGAGACCTACTTTACACCTGAGCTGCATGTTAGACTAGGTTTGTGTTCCACTGTCCGTTTGTTCTACTGTCTGTCCCTGCACCCATTAAAAAATTGGTGTCTATAGAGCACTTATTATCACGGTCCGCAAGTCTGCAAGTCCGCAAGTCTGTTCGTCGAGATTTCTTGCAGGTTAGGACTGTGTTTCTTCACAGATAGGTGATAACCCATCGTTAAGTCACATGAGGTAACAGCTCGGCGTCTCGGATTCCAAGTCTGCAACAATCAAAGTGCCTGCAAAGCCAACAAAAGCAGCTCCCAAAACGGCAAACATGAAAGATCAACCGACAGATCTGAGATAATATAAACACTATAACAAGTAGAGCGAATACAGCAGGCAAAAAACTGAGAATCAAAAACTCCACCCATGAGCAAACATTCAGCCAATCAGCAAACGGGCCGGTGGATGAAACGGCCAAGGAAAGGAACGAGGCAGAAAACAAGTTTTCCATCTCCAACACAATAAGCGATAACAGAGAAATTGTTTCCACTGTGTTGGCCTTTGAATCTCGAAATGGCTGCCTTGATAGATGATGAAGAAGAACCAAAAACGAGAAGAACGTCATCAGGATGAGATATGAGAAAGGATCACTGATGACCGCTTTCAAAATGATTAACACCAGCCGACGACCAATCAGAATGCTCTTCCAATTCAAGGACATCCCTTACCATCCACGGGTCTTTTAAAAGGATCATAAAGAACCTTTTCTATTGATGCCGTCAAGAGCTGGGAAGAGGGCCCATCCTTTGAATTCTTCAGAATAGACGTGATTATCAAGTCAATCAGTTAGGAATGGTGCAGGAAGAATACAAGCAAGCGAGAATTTTTTGACAGACAGCGCTTCCCTGTACAACTTCAGAGCACCCCAAAACAACACAAACCCGAAAGGGACAATGAAGGTTACAACAAATGCAATCAAAACGCACCGCCACCACACGTAGCGAACCACATTACAGTCGTGAAACAGTCGCCACTGAGAATCAATGGGAACGCATCGCAGAAGGTCAAAACTAGCAGATCCTAGTGTGGCGTAACCCAGTAGCAGGACTTCCAGTATACCACCAAGATAAGGCCCTGGGAAGGGTGCATCCCGACCACCTATCATTTGGAATCCAAAATGTAAACAAAAAAGCAGACAAATCGTAACTAACGTGCCGAAAACGTAGAGAGTGGAAAACAGTCTTTTTGTTACGACCGTAAAACCAGGAAAAGGGCATATAAACCCGGACGAGGAGGTCAGTTTTTGCTGAAAATTAAACAATCCCACAAAAGGCTTGACAAAATAGGTTCTTAAAAGCGATTTTGAAGAGCTCGAAACAAGGAGCAGGTTTCCCGCCTGATAGAAGTAGAAAATAATCTTCAAGTATCCTCTGTTAAAGTCTAGGTCTTGGGTTGCGGGTACAGGCTCCTTGAACCAAAGTATTTGGCACTTTATCCAAGATAGAAAAGGAGGCTTACATGTCAAGTACAGTGCCACTATTAAAACGTACAGTGCTGCAACAGGCCAAAACCAATAATCTGAGCACTTAGGAATTGGCCGAGAGAGGGTGGAGTAAAGTGTCTCGGTGTAGCCCGATTTACAATGACCACACAGTACGCCTGAACGGTTTCCTTGACAACTATTGTATTCCAATGAATTTGCTGTTCATTTCGACCACAGTATCCAGGAGGGCAGATAGCAAACTTCAGGACTGGCGGGAGATGTGACTCTTCGAAGCCCCAGAAATTGTATTTTGCGACGATATTCTGACTGCAGTTTGCTCCAAACGGACAGATAAGACAGTCAAAGCCCGGCATTAAATGCGTCCCATGTACTTGCCCACCCTGTAGACTGTAGAGACCTCCTGCGCAAGGCAAGCAACTATACTCCAGCCCAGTGACCATAATCGTGCACGAAGCATCCTTTGTTCCAGTAGTTATTGTATTGGAAAAGCTCACAAGCTGCATTTGACTCCCTTTCGGGCAGTAAAGTTGGGTGGAATTGTCATCTCCAAAGTCAACAAGGCCTCCTTTCGCAATTTTCACTAAGGAATTTCCAACAGCGTTGCGCTTACCGTTTAGGGTGGAGTTTTTGATGTCTAACGGTCCTTCACTTTCTGTGTGAATAAACGAAGACTTTGAGAAGGTCTTTAAGTCGCGAATCAACTCACTTTTGGATTGCACAAAATAACAATCCTGTATAGAAACACTTGTCGACCTCGCTTCAGCATAAATAGTTCCGCCAACAGTTGATGCAAAATTGTCTTGAAAGGAACAATTCAGGAATGCTGTCTTTCCTTCGTTCAGGTAGAGTGAACCGCCGATCAATGCAGTATTTTACTTGAATCTTGCGTCCTTAAAGAAGAGCTTACTGTTATAATCCCACTTAGGAAAGTTGTTATCCTCTTCTCCCATGGCGGTAGGACGGTCTTTGTCCATGCAGCCTGGATCTTCAAGTGTTTCTCAAGGCATCACAATGTGTGCAGCACCTCCAGGAGCTGCAGGGGATGAGTTGTTTAGAAACAGAGCACTTTCAACCAGGATCTCTATCTTATTGTTAGCCGCGCTGAGATAGAAAGCTCCCCCGATAATGGAACTTTTGCAATTCCTATATGTTACATTTGGCATTATTACCCTGTGAAATTGGATCGAAAAGTAAGCTCCACCACCAGGTTCCACTGCAATATTCCCAGTGAAAGTTATATCATTGATCGTTAGATAATTTCCCGGTGTTTCATTACCCAAGGAAATCGCGCCACCCCGGTCAGTTGAATTATTTTTGGTGAACAATGTGCCCTTAATTGTAATATTTTGACTTGAATTAACACTACCAAAATCGATAGCACCTCCAGGTGTAGATGCCGTATTGCGGACAAAACACGAGTCCTCAATCTTTATGAAATTTGCAGAATGAACTTACACATTTTTATCCGATGCTTTCACGGCAGAAATAGCACCCCTGGTCCACCAGCGCTATTGTTCTTAAAGAGGGTGTGTTTTATTGTCAAGTTAAGTTCTGCTGTAGAACTATCAATATAAATTGCTCCTCCGGGTGCATACAGTGCAGTATTGTCTGAAAATCGCGAGCTCTCTATAGTTATGGAATTTTCAGAACCAACTCGAGAATATCCAATCCCTAGCCTATCCTTAGTTTTTTAAGGTTATTTTAGTTTCTGCTGTCACGTCATCGATAAAATTGCTCCTCCAGGTGCAAATGTAGTACTGTTGACAAAACGTGAGCTTTCAATTGTAATGAAATTTTCAGCGCCACCTTGAAAATCTTTGTTCGCTAAATTCATGGCTGACTTTGGAATGACGAAAGTTAAGGCTCCGCCATAGCCAGATGTCGAGGTTAACACAAAGTCGCCGTTTTTAATGGTTACGTTGGCCAGTCTCGGAGATTTAACAAATACGGCCCCACCTTGTCCGCGATCACTCTTGCATTCAACAAAGTGCGATTGCTCTATGTCAAAAACAACACTTTCTGTTAGTTGAGATAAAGACCCCGCGAATAATGCTCCACCGTCACCAAACGAGCCGCAGTCAAGAAACCTTGAACTACGCAGGCGCACTAGCATCCTCGGAGCAACAATTGACACCGCGCCTCCTCCAGCACTATATGAACCAACGGATTTGAACAAGCAGTCTGATATATCTATCATCAAGAGTGATTCTGCATTCCAAGTAGAAAAAAAACGATCCTCTTTCAGAGAGAGGTTCTCCATATCCATTGGTAAGTGTCTAAACGCACTTATTGAAACAGCACCTCCACCGCCTTGTTCTCCTCGAAAACGTACCTGTGAAATGTGACTGTCAAGTTAGGACACTATACAAAACGGCACCACCATTTGACGCCCCAAACGCTGCCGTTGTTACAAACGATGAATTGATGGCTGAAACATTTGCAAGGATAGTTGCTGACACCAACAATGCACCACCATCTCCATTTACCCCATACCCTAAAAATGACGAGTTATAAACCTGTGCTTACAGGTTTGTTGCAGTGATACTGAGGGCCCTTCCACTAAGCCCCAAGAAAAAAGCTCTACTGATAATTACGCTCACATTGTTGCTTTCTATGATAAGCTCAGTGCAATCTCCAAAAGAGCACAAATGGTTGTTTCCAGTGACAAAAACATCCTTGAGAAATATGTTCAGATTGCCATTCATCACATTTACGTAAACCAGACCCATCCGAGAAACAAGGTTGTTTGAAAATGTTACGTTGTCTAGTCTGAGATCAAAGCCCACCGAATAGCTGCTTTGGATCTTGATCAAATTTCCAATCTCAACTTCTGAAACTACAAACTTATCTCTGAATATTGTGTCTTTGACGTCCAGAAAAACAAAAATACTAATCCTGCAACGTTGCTTAAGACCCAGTTCTCCATTTCGTGTTGGCAAAATATTAATTAATGCCATGCCCAATACAGGTTATCACAGAATTGATTTAAGAGCAACATAAACCAAGCACAATAAATATCATTTTTAAGCCAAAAAAAACAATTATTTAACTAAACCATGACATGATGAGTAAATTATCTCTAAGACAAAATGATTAATTTAACAGACACTCTAAATAATTAGTCAATACATGTATCATAGGTGTTTCTTAATAATGTAATACAGTGTATCTGTCACAATGTTGCAGCTATGATATTACTACACACAGTATGGGTTGCAGAACTCAACTTCCAAGTCAGTTTGTTCAATGAACTTAGTACAGAAATTATTATGGCATCAAGTTGTCTGTAAATATAGAGAAACCAAACAAAGCATTACAATCTTAAGTAATAAATTATCGAACTCTTTTACATGTATGTACAATGTATGTTCCATTAATATTGGGGATCTCTCAGAAGCTGCATCTATGATGATTTAATTTGCTCCCAGTGCATTTTTTATGGAACTTTTCACACATTAATATCTCTGTCATAATAGTGGTCTCTGTGTTCTACAACAATTAATACACAAGAACAATACACTCAGTAAGATATTTTTTACAATAAAAATCAATCCCTATATGCAATCATAAGGACCTTGAATTTATATTTCTTTAGAAATATCTCAAATGGCCATGCTTGCTTTGAAAATCTTTGATATTTTAATCCAGGCTGCCTATGTGTACACTGTTCGTGTATTGACTAACAGGAACAGGGACGTAATCATACTGTATATAGCTGCTACTTGAACACCACTGAACATACAAAGACATATCAATTATAATTTATAACCAACAGATGACATTCCTTTCATTGATATACAGTGTACTTCATTGTTATTTGTTTACTGAGTGTCTACAGTAGTGAATCAAATGCTAGGGGGATGGTACCAAAACTTTCACAGTGGCAGGCTCTACCCTGAGATGCAAAGCAAAAATATATAACTGTTATGAACTTCGCGACTTGCTTTCGAGAGCACATGCAATTTGCTTTAAACAAGAAACTGGAATATTGCAGTACAACAATGTGCACAGTCCCAATCAAAGGGCCATCCAGGCTGAAAATCAGACTTTGTCAGGATAAATACTGATGTTCTTGTTGACTCAATCTGAATGTGCAATTCCAGAAGATATTCACACCCAACACCCATCCATGGCCAGTCATTAGAAATTCCAAAGTAACAGGAGGAGGGAGCCCTTAAAGAAGAAACCTCTTTATGTGGGGTATGAATCTTTTCTTGAAGAAAACAATGTCTGAGAAATCATTAATTACAAAATAATGTTTAAGAAATATCTTACCTGATAATTCCAACTTTCAGAAAATTTTGTAATCTAGACTGTCTGGCCAGTTCATATATTTGACAAGTTGACACTGGGCATGTTTGTAAATTTGTGTGCTTCAACATCACATTACTATGTATTTGCATTGGTCAACTAAAAACAGCATAATTTGGTTAATTAATATACACTGTACATTATTAGGTTGAAATATTGGTGTAGATCGTTGCACACCAACAGACACAGAAGCTATTGCCAGCTGAATCATAACCAGTGAAAAACCGTGCACGAGACATTTACATGTACATGTAACAGCCCTCCTCAGAACCATCACAGATATGGTATGATATTTTTAAACTCTCTGAAATTTTCAGATTATTCAAGATTAACATGCACGTACATCATTAAGGGCAACCCTAAAACACTGAAAGCGGAAACCGGAAACCGGAACCGGAAACCAGAATCCGGAATCCAGATATTATGAATGATGATAGAAATAATTCACTTCAGCAATGTCTAATAAATAAATATGGGGAAAAGTAATTTTGCTGTTATTTATTTTCTTGGCTTTACTTCAGCCACAAGCTGTAATTGCTAAAAAATTATTGACTAGCTCTGAACAACCCTTAGCTATACATCTGGCCCGATTGTTCAAAAGCTGGATAAAGCTATCCATTGGGTAAATCACTATCCAGTCAGGGTTAGTGATTTTTCGGGTGCATAGAGTTACTCATAGTCTGCGAGCAGGCTCTGGTATGTGTCTCAAGTATCTGAGCAGGCTAAATAAGAGTTTAGTGTTTTTCTGCATTGGCATGTGAGCGAGTGCCTTCATGCGGCTTTGCCGCTCATGCCCCCAGCCCAAACACAAAGGCCTGCTCATAGGCTAAGTTACCCATCTTTCGTTCAACCTGGCCCTGGTGAGAGCCCGGTTCTTGTCTAGATCAAATTGCTCTGAGAAGACTGGTGAATAGCACAATAACAACAACCTATTGCGGTGAGTTTCTGGCAGTCTTTTACTATCTTTTAACCACATGTAGTCCAATGTGTTAGCAAGCGAGAAGCAGACGGAAGTAAGTGTGCAACATTTCTATAAATTGTTTTAATATGATGGCCGCCAAGAATATGAAATGCTGACTTGTCACAGTATCAGTGTGGAAATAGTGTTGATCTGGAATTAGCCTCGTATCTGATGAAAAAATCAAATTTTATATTTAGATGAGCCAGGTTAACCTTTGGACTTCGACAGTGGGGGCGTGACCGTCAATGTACAGGGGGCTGCCACTGACAGACATCCTGTTCTCTATGACATTTTCTATCTTGTTCGGTATCTACTAGACATAAAGGGTAAATTTATACCTCCGGTACAGTGTAAATTGCAGATCACTTATTAAACAAAATGGCAACAAGAAGATCTTTTACATCTTATAACCGTGTTTTTAAAATTTAACTGTTTTGTTAATACTACAGCCACAACGCAATGCACATTCCAAAGCAGGCCTTGATGATTCATTGATTACTGTAAACACATCACTTGATCAACACAAACTGTGTTATAACTTATTGCACCATCACTCTTAGCCTTTGTGAAATCTATGATGATGCAATGGTCTTAATCTAGAAGTTCGCTTGGGATATGCCCATGAATGATACAAAAGGAAAGGAGTGTCACGCTATTAATAAACAGCTTTCTTCCTGAAAAGTCAAAATTTAATTTGTTTGTGCTTTGAAGTAGTCACGCAAGTCACACAATCAGAGGGTTTACGCTATCCACGGCTAATTTTAGAACAGTTGTGTTTTTCTCCTAGCACTAACTTAAACGTTGCAAGTTCTGGCAAGCTCTTGTTTACCTCAGCAAATATTTAATTTTTCTTCAAATCTCTTAACTCGCCGCAATGAAACAGCCAAAGAATTTGCTTCATTTGCCGAAACCCACAAGAATACTCGCAAAATTGCAAATAAATTAATGACAATCACTTCTGGCGAAATAAACTTGCAAAGTAAACACGACATTATTTGTCACGTAGCGAAAATGAAAGCTGCAACATCCCTTTTTTAGTGGTTTTAGCGTATTTATTATTTCCCTTCGAATCCAACGCTTTGATAAAACCAAAAGAAGATATATTTTACACACAAATAAAGAAAACAATATCCGTAACATTGTCCGTGTTTTAATGTTTCAACAGCTTTTGGTGAATAAACATCACAGGTTGCATGATTCAAAATTTGGCCGAGAGGAGGTTTGGGTCTGGTCACTGACAAAAATAAATAAATCACGGGTAGAACATGAACCACGCTCGGCCCATGGCCGCGCGGTTAATTACCAGCAAGCTTATTTTAGACGCTCTCAGGGTGCTTGGAATAAAATTACGACGCACTTTACTAAGATTCTCATAATCATAACCCTCACTAGAAATAACGGTTGCACGAATTTCAACAGATGGGGAATTTTTCTTTCAAAAAAAGGTAAGTTTGTGGTCCTTTTTGCTTGGCCGCTTCTTTTTTACAGGCAAAAACCTAAGCAAAACAATTTTCGAGTATTTGAAGAACTTGCTTTCTTTGATTTATGGATTCCGTTTTCCAGTTTCTGGATTCCCGTTTTTGGTTCCGGATTCCGAATTCCGGTTTCCTGGTTTTAGGGTTGCTCCATCTTTAACAGTGTGTTTGCTTTACATTCAGTTTAGACATGGCTATTATCCAGCATAGGCAGACTTATAAGTTTGCCTTCAAAAATAAATTGCAGCAACTATTGCATCTTTCATTACCTATTCTTGTCATGAAATGACACAAAATCCAAGTACAAGAGTCAAAAGCATAAACCAAACTTACCCGGTAATGCTAACAGTTCCTCTTACTGTCTACTTATGCCGTCCATAAACTGGTACTGCCTGGACAATGCACTCATTATTTTTCTGATCACACCTTTTAAAACGTCACTGTTATATATAATCTGCCCTGAAAAAGCAATACATGAAATGGCACTCACCAAATACCTTTACATGATGTACAATGTACACCATATCAACATTCACAATTCTTTTTACATTCACTGTAACTTTTTTGTGTCATTTTCCCTAACTTGAAGACAGGACTTCCACATTTGGTGATAATTTGCCTCTGGAATCTCTATGAATTCAAAGGGAGTGATAACAATTAAATCGTGACTAAATTTAGCAAAGGAGGCGTTCAAATGTCAGATTTTAATGTTGAGTCTATAACTTTACATTACTCTCCTTTACGGAAGCGAGTCGTGGCCCACATACGCCAGACAAGAGAAGCGGCTCAACGGGTTCCACCTCCGCTGCCTTCGGCGTCTCCTTCAGATCAAATGGCAGGACAGAGTCTCCAACACCAATGTTCTTCAACGAGCCGACATGCCGAGCATCCCTACACTACTCATCCAAAGACGCCTACGGTGGCTCGGTCATGTTCACCGTATGGAACCCGATCGCTTGCCAAGGCAAGTCCTCTACGGGGAACTGTGGGAGGGCGCCCGACGCGTGGGCCGACCACTCCTTCGCTTTAAGGATGTTTGCAAGCGTGACCTGCGACTCGCTGAATTCAATCCCAATACCTGGGAGGTCCTCGCGCAAGACCGCGCCGCCTGGCGTCACGGTGTGAAGGAGGGGGCACTCAGGGCCGAGATGAAAGCCAGGGCCGAGGCGACAATCAAGCGGGCGGCGAGAAAGGAACGACAAGTATCAGTTCGTGAGGCCACCAACTACATCTGTACCAGCTGCAACAAAGACTGCCACTCAAGAATCGGGCTTTTGAGTCACTCAAGAGCCTGTCGACACTGATGCGCTGACCATCGCCTCTCCGAGACGAGGATGCCAACACTCTTCGTATATATATAACCTCTCAATTATTGCACCTGTAGACGGAAGGTGTGCTGGGGGAAGAGATGTTCTACACTTTCTGAACTTTTCTCCCTTACCTGTAATAGGATGACTATTATGAACTACAATTCAAATCCAACACCAACATCAGGTTATGTATACACATCAATATTTTCTTGTCTTCTGCAATCATAAAAACATAAAAATTTAAAACCTTCCATAAAGCTCATACTCAATAACACTGCTACATGTAGCACTGTTACTGGAAATTAATTTAAGTGAAACTGTTGAAACAGCTCTGTCAAAATTGTTTCTAGCAGTTAAGGCAGGATAACAGAATATACAAGTAATACACAGCAAAGGCCAGAGATACACACATGTTGGTTATTAGTTAGGATTTGGTGAGCTTCTGTGCCAGGTATGGTGAAAAATAATGGACTATCAAAAATGAAGGTTCCTGAGATATTTTGACAGCGCTGAGAGGAATTAATATATAAATTTACAAAAGAAGGAGAAGTTCTTGCCCTGTCCAGTTCTCTGTCCTAAAAATATCATTTACATACATTTATTACATATGGTTTGTGTTTAAAGCCGATATCATACACACTCTGATTGGCTAATTCAAGTGAATTATTTACATTTAAATGGTAAGGTGAAGGTAAAGTCTGCATACGAGCCAAGTGGCCCATCAGGACGGAGCTTATCCCTGCTTCTGTAGCCTGAAGCGACTAGGAGTATTTCTACTCCCCCCTGGATGGGATGCTGCCCAAGAACACAACACAATGTCCCCTGCCAGGGCTCGAACCCAGACAGCTTGATCCGTAGAGGAGCGCACTAACCTTGAGGCCACTGCGTCTCCCACATTAACATGGTATACCTCGGTAAAACCATAAAACATCACGTGCGACTAAAACAAAAAAGTAAGAAATAAAAAGAAAATGCCTAATTCATAATAATTTAAAAATACTCAACACTAAAACGAATCTAATTCTTTACTTGAAAATTATTCTCTGTTAATGCCTATGGACCAATTACGGGCATGCTAAAAGGTCCTAACAAAAAGTGAAAAAAGGAAATTAAGAAAACTATTGCTTTTTTCCTGAAAATTGTAGCGTCTGAAAACAATGATTGAACACTCTGAGAGTGCATTCTGTCACCCTGACGAGATAAAATTTATGGAGAATAGGGAATTCACAAAGTTATATCACAAACGAATTGGTACCAGACAAGACAAAGGAAACAGCCAGGAAGAAACTAAAACTTTCTTCAACGAGCAAAAAGATATGCATGCACAACAAAGAAAACAGTCAGTGACATTCGGTCAATGAGTTAGTTAATAAAAAAATTAGTGTGAAGAAGAGAGCAGAGAGAGAGAGAGTGCAGAGAGCAAAGCGCTCTCACCGACTAAATTGTGTATTTATGTATGTAAAAGTTATTTTTACTCCCGAGAAATGGTCAGGGTAAGAACTTCTTCGCCGTAATTTTTTTCTAAGTATGTAAATGTCATTTACACTGTTCAATTTACCGAGTAAAGCTCTTCGCATTTTTTTCATTAGTGCTATCTCACTTTTGAGGAACATTTCCATATTAAGTGTTAATACTGCATTGGGGAATAACCTCTCATTAAGACAATAGGGCCCATGTACCCCCAACCAAAAGCAGTGGCACTAATAAAATGAAAGAGCAAATCAAAATCAAAGTAGAGCCTTATTTGCAGACAGGATTTACATGCATAATCGTCTACTCGACATTTGGACTATATAAGCATTTCACCAAACCGAACTAATTGGACAGACAACAAAATAAAACGAGGAAATCTACCTTCTAAACACAACAAGCATATCACTACATCTGAGTATCAACAGCAAATCCCTTCTCACTGAAAGGTGACCGTAAAAAAGAAAGGAACAAGAAAATTCGTTTAAGTTTCCAGTGTTAAAGTTTAATAATTATTCGCCCTTAAATTTGAAGATTACAGTGTGTATTTTTGCCGACGGCTTAATTTAGCTTTGCAGTCATTTTATCGGCGGTAGCTTTACCAGTCTTCAACCAAATTAACCTGGGAATTCACCCAAGCATTTTGCAAAACCAAATAAATTGAACTAACAAACGAGGAAATCTCCATACTCTGTAATCACAATATGCAGATATTCACATAGGAACGTCGCAAGTAAATTTAGCAAATCCTGTTCGCTTCGGCTTAAAATGGGTTTCGACAAAACACTGACCCCCGCTCTGCTGACCCCCTACTGACCCCCTATTGACCCCCTACTGACCCCCCTACTGACCCCCTATAAAACCAACGGGAAAATGAAAATTGAAAAAAGCCCAGAACTATCAGTGGGACCGATTCAAGTTCGTCAATAAATTTAGCTTACCTAAAACTTCCAAGATGGCGGACGCATTGCAAATTTCCGACACCCTTCTCATTTGACTGAAGGATTTGTCACGGAAAATCGAGCACAGAATAAGTTGGAATATCATCAAGTATGGTATTTGTACCCATTAGAAAATTAAGCAATGAAAATAGCAAGGAAATTCTGGCAAATTAACACGCACGCGACTAACCGTGAGCGACGTTGCACATGGCTTTAGTCATGGACGGTAAGTGGCATTACTGTTTTTCATCAATTTGCCTCTTATTTTACACTTTGTATTATCCGAATTATGCCATGAATACATTATGAAATTCGTTTTTCTTACTTTTCCTTGCTGACGATCTGGATGTGGTAGAGCTTGTAGAAAGGTATGTTGGTTTTTGATAAGATTACCCAAGAATTTTACCTTGAGAATCCGAGGTCTTTTTGACGACTTCATGCACCAAGGAGAAAGTAATCCGCCGGGCTTGTCAAAATGGTTTATACTACAGTTACTACAGTTCTTGAAATGCAAAAACATGGCGAGAGGCCTGGAACTACCGTATGAATTTCGGCTTCCGGTTGAGGTTTACGCGCGTGTTCGTGCCGCCCGCACGAGCAGTCCGTCGCGAGCCTTTCGCGAGCCTGCTCATTTGTCAGCGTTTCTCTTTGCTTCATTTTCGAATGCGGACAAAAACAATATTTGATGATATTCAAGCTTATTCTGTGCTCGATTTTCCGTCAACAAAACCTCCACTAAACAGTCAAAGGAGAACAAGAGAGTCGGGAATCTGCAACTTGTCCGCCATCTTGGAAGTTTAGGTAAGCTAAATTTATTGATGAACTTGAATCGGTCTCATTGATAGTTCTGGGCTTTTTTAATTTCATTTTCCCAATGATTTTATAGGGGGTCAGTAAGGGGCTCAGCAAGGGGGGTCAGTAGCTGGTCAGTAGGGGGTCAGTGTTTTGTCGAAACCCGCTTGAAATGGTTTACCTTTCTTGGTTTTCAACAACAGAAGAAGAAAGTTTAACCTTCTACGAAGCAGCTGTGCCAACTAACACAGAGAAAACTTCAAAACTCGCCCGGTCGTGTTTACAAATACGGTTTTGGTTAAGTTTGTTTTTAGACGTGAGGTTATAAGCTTAAGTTGACGACGAAAATCGACAGAAAACTTAATTTGTTTGCAACTTACAACAACCTCCACAGAGCGACTCACGTGTTATTGTTTAGAGATGAGCGAAATTAAAACGATATAATTTATAAAATGTCTCACAGCATGGCTTCAAATAAGGAAGACTTTAAAAAGGATTCCAATTGAAAATAAGCTTACATCGCCGAAGCAACTTGTTAATTTTCATAGCAAACGCCACAACAAAAGTCACTTACCGCAAGTCGGCAATTCAGTTCGGCCAGTGTAAATCTTCCTGGCAGGCAGAAACTTGCAGCGAAAGTTGTGAAGACTGAATTGAACTAATCTTTTCGATAGATCAACGAATTAACCACCTTCTTCCGTTGTGTTTACTGTTCTGTAAATTCCCTTAAACACTCAGGAACGTTTGATTTCTCTTGCTCATCACCTGACCAAATCATGAGACTTTTCTTGCACGGCTGCACAGCATCACGTCGGGCGCGAATTTTTGAACATGCTTGGAAAGTTCTGCAGTCTTCTGAGTCAATTTGTCGCGTACTTTCGCCTCCTTTCTATAGCCCTCGTTAGCTTTCGTTCACGGCATTGTTCGGTATTATTTCATCTCCTTTCTCTAGCCCTTGACTCGCTATAATTCACGGCATTGTTCAGTACTGTTTCGCCTCCTTCCCCAGCGCTGGCCCGCTCTTTGTCGAGGTCTTCTTCGCTACCTCTTTGCCGGTTAATTCTTGCTTTCTGTTTTTTTGCTTCAGTGCAACCGTATCCGCTATCGTTTGTCGACATAATAAATAGAAATGAGTTTTCTTTTCTTTAAAAATCCCGCCAAAAAAATGGCATTTTTCCGCTACAAGCCGAGGGTGCATTTCTCTGTCAACCTATTAGCTGGAGTATGGCCGCCATGTTGGGCGACTCCGTCATCGTCGTCGTCGTACGTAGCGCCCACGAGCAATACCGCTAGCCATGAAAACCATGACAAAAGAAAATCCATTCATGGGTTTCCTTTTCTCTCCCATATGAGTATGGGGCTCCCCTTGGCGGCCCTTCGGGCCGCCGGAGCTCCGCAAATATTAATATCTGCGTTGATCTTCCGACTCAGGTCAGCCAGCTGTTTACGTGCTACGTTTGCAGATTTCTGGTCCCTGTAGGGCAACACAATTCTGACTGGGGCTTCTCTTTTACCAGCCACTCGGGTATGTGAATCCTTTGATTCAATAAATCTGCGAATGGTTGACTGCACAAGGTCGTCAGGATAGCGCAGTCGGGAGAAGATCTCTTAAAGGCGTTCAGATTCCTCGTGAAGAAACTTCCACTTTCAAAATACGGTATGCATATTTATAATTTGAATTATAATAATATTACTGTTGTACTTTAGATTATAATTCCAAACCTCTTTTTGAAAACTGATTTCAGTTTCATTATGTAGTTTGGTGCTTTGGGCCCAAAACAGCAGCCTGAAAACGGTCCTTGTAAGTTGACCAGCCCTTGAGTAGCCAGGAAGTTTCAAGAAATGGGCCCTGAAGAGGCAAAGGGCCGACTTCAGACACAACTTAAAGCCACTTTCAATATATTAGTCCAGCAAATTTATTTGACTTTCCGTAGGAGGAAGGTAAATTCCTAAAGATAAACATGAAACGATTTACTACAAATAACTAACCGAAGACGGCAGAAAACTAAGAGGAAAATACAAACAGACGATAAACTAAACAGCTTACCAAAATGCTGGCAACGGGGTTCAGCGAACCAAGAAGAAGTGTATCGGACGATAAACTAGCACTAAATGAACACGAAAGGATAACACAAATATAATTATACGCAACGAAATTTACATACGACGCGAGGAAAAAAGCATGCAGAATGTGAAAAAATACATTAACATACGGAACAGAAAAGGACACAAAGAAAACACGCATTAGCCGTAACAGAGCCTTTCACAGAAAGTGTCAGTTTTCCACAATATTGTTGTGTCTATTAATGAAGTAAATCCCTCTCCATATTTTTAATATCGTGGCCAAACCATACCTGGAGGCATTAGATGATATGATCGATGAGGAGGAGGAGGAGTTAGAAGAAGATGAAGAAGAAGAAGAAGGACATGAGGATCAAGAAGAACAAGAGGAAGGGCAAGAAGAACAATACAATGATGATGAACACCTCTACAGAAAGTTAATAGAGGATGATTTTAGTGACAGTGATGTAGCATAATCAGTATTTATTTTGTAGATTTTTTACAATTTTTATCAGTATTTCTTTCACAGATGTATTGATAAGTAATAATTAAGTAAATAGAGGATGAGTCTGAAATTGTTTTGATTGTCCTACATTTACAACAGCTTATTCAAATTAGCCCAAGCTCAAAGGCTGAAAAAAATATGTCATTACTTTTTTTTTTACTAAATGAACCACAAATCACCGTGTTGTCTGTGAATAGTTTGTTGGATCTAGATTAAAGGGACAAAAGAGTGACAGAACTTTTCATCTTTGCAATAAGAACCCGGTCGCAGTCGTTCATGACTAACTGTGGCCACCTTCCTCGGTTTAAATAAGCTAATCAAAATGCATGAACTTGGTATGGTGAAAATATCAAGCATCATGTAACCTGTTGGTCAGTCGACAACTCCACCTCTCACATTTCTTTTCATAATTTTGGATTTGCCAGGTTTGAATGGAAGCCATAAGAAAGTTGTTGAAACATGTCAAAAAACGATGAAAAAAATTAGTTTGGTGGCCTGTGTTAGAAGTGTACCACTGTAAATGCAATGATAAGTGTTATATTAGTATGTCCAAAAGGCATTTACCTGTCAAAAATAGAATTTCTCAAAATAATTCTGACTTTGGTTATTTTGCCTTTGTAACAATACAAATCTCAAGATTATAGAGGTTTTACAACACAGGCTAAAAACAGGCCCTAAAATATAATTTTCGACAATGTTTGGATAAAGCAACGGTTTGTATCATCCGTGAGCATTGCAGATAATTCAAGCCAATTAATTCAAGGTCACAAGTCAGGTTGTTTTGGTTCGCCCGTGCGTAGAAAGATCTATAAGATTCCAGTTGATAGTGATAATGGTGATTACACCTGCTCATGAAAACACCAGTTGCATAAATTCCAGTCTAGCCATAAATAAATAAAAAAAAGATTTGTAATCTTCTTTGTCGTAACTGAATAATGTTATTGAACTAGTATGAGGTCCGTGTTGGTAAAACATTGGTCGAGTTCTTCACCTTGCAATGTTATGGCGAGATCCATAGACTTGTAAAAAAAAAGAAATACCCATATCAGTATCCGACATAAGTTTCATTCCATGTTCAATGCTAAATTGCTGAGGGGTGTGTCTACAAACGAGGACTAACAATAGAGCTATAAATCAATGAACATAATAAATCCCTCAAAGATTCTCCAACCGAAACAAGTGATAGGTTGTTGAGGTATCACTGAATTCCTAATTTTCAACCTGCTTTCATTTCATCGTTTCTCCCAGTTAACAACAGGCACCCGTTGTAGCTAGCTCCAGCCGATCCCAGGAATGCAAATCTCATTAGCAGTCAGTGCTCTGTCTGATAACCATAACGAGTACTTTTAAGGTTATCAAGTCTTATATCGGAGATTCCGTGATATTTCTTTCTAAAAACAAAAACTGAAATAGTGTTCAACATAACCTGCCTCAGCACGTTTGCGAAAATCTATTGGTCCCTTTCAGAGGTTTCTTTAAGAGCACTCGGTTAACCTCCAGGTATGATTTCCGTACAGCGCCATCCGTTAATTATGTATGCAACTATCTCAAACTACCACATTATACTCAAACAGCAATCGTGAAAAGAACGAGTCAGTCAAAAACTTGCATGCACAATTAATGTAAGGGTTGGTGCGAAACTCCTGCCAACCTCCCTGTCAAAATAAGAGAGCCCCTCTCCCAGCTTTGTCCGCATAGTATAACTTCCACTGACAGAATCGCTATGATAACGATGACGACCACAAAGCGCTTTGTGGTGTTTTGAATAGGCCACAAAGCGCTTTGTGGTGCGAAAAATTGGAAAAACCAAATTATTTCAGAAAATAGCTGTGCGATATTTGCCAGTCAACGAGCCATCCAGTTTTCAGTGTCACATCCCAAAATAAAACACCACATAGCGCTCTGTGGTGTTTTGAACAGGCCACAAAGCGTTCTGTGGTGTTTTCAATAGGCCACAAAGTGCTCTGTGGTTTTTCGACTACTACTGCTGTTTTGTAAAGCAAAGCGAACTAAGAACAGTTAGAAAGCACTCCGGCCATAAAATCTACTCGACAAGAAACTGTCTGTAATAAATGTTCGATGCTACAGGAGACGGCTTACCCAAAAAGGTTCAGTCAGTCAACCTCAACAAACTTATACTGAGAAGAGGGCTTTCGCGAACCGGATTTCGTGAAATAGAGAAATATTGCGCAGATTGAGTGGTAGTTTTACAGCACCGAAACTAAAATTGGTTACGCTGCTTCTCAGAAATGTTGTTTTGCCTCTGTAATATCATTGAACGATCTGAACGATTTCAAGTGAGGATAATCAAAGCCCGGAGTTTAATATTGGCTGGCCAGGAACTCGCAGTTCGCAAACCGGAGAGCAGCCACTGTTTAAATCTTCGATCGAACTTTCATGTTGAATTTGAAACTGAAAATAGACTAAGCGGTCAATTTCCGATAGAAATCTTGTGAGATAAATGCAATTCTTGCAATTAGTCGCTGCATATTTACGTTCAGAGTCACTCTGGTTCAGAGTGAAGAAAGACATACAAGGTCAAATGCTGCTTCCCTACGCTACCCCTCGAAAAATCAATTTTGCTCGAAGACCGAACTGAAACGGAGTTTAGTTACCAGTCTTATGCTGCGTGTTATTATATAGAACGCATGATATGATTGGCTCCGTATATCACATTACGTCAGAGGACATGTCTGCCACGCAGGACATAACTGCAACGGTACAATCTAATATCCAGCTCATCATATTACGCATTCTCATTCGCATTTACAGCAAAACTCACCACAGTCGACTTGATTTATCGTTGAAAAACTGACTCACAAGCTCGGTCATACAAACTGTAACACCCCATATCTCTCTGAAAAGGACCCCAGATACATTTCATGGGTCATGGGGATGGCGATTCGGATCTTCCTTCTTTGTAGTCTACATTCATCCTCTCCAGGTAGGCGAGATGGCAAATGATCTCTAATTACAGCAAGCACCATATATTGGGCATTACAAAAAGAACAACTTCACTTTTGTACTGGCGAATTAGAGTTCCTCTTGGTATTCAACTGAACTGTTGGTTGAATAATGGAGATGACACGTTGCTCGTTATCAGAAGCTGTTGACAATAAGGGACAACATACTTTGGGACCTTAAGTCGCCGCAACATAGGGAGACTTTATGACACGTATATGGCGACTGGCAGAAAAAACAAATATTGCGACTTTAGGCGATTTAATTAGACTTAAGTAGATTTTTTTGTAAGAGGACTTAAGGCGACTTAAGGTGACTTAAAGTGACTTATTTCACTCGAATGATATAAACCCAAACTTACCAACAGTCTCTTTATGTACTTTAAAAAATATCTACAAAACCTTCTCCAATGAGCCAATATTCTAAGAGCCATTTCGTTTACTTCTGTATTCACATAAGCCACCCTAGTCTCTAGGATCCAGATTAAATCCATTTTAGATAACAAGTACTTTGATAGAATTACTGGATATATCACGACAAAAATCAAAATCAAACAAAATTATAAACAAATAGTTTAAATTTAAGACAGTTGGTCGGATCACCAGGAAATATACCTTCCAAGCTTTCGAAAAATAATGAGTCACAACGGCATACAGTAAAAACCTGCGTGTAAGAGCCACAGAGCCACAGAAACCACTGAGATATGGAGAAGTCTCTTTTTACGGTGAAAGAATTTTGCCTATTTGATGGTTGAAAATGTCAATTTTGACTACCCTAACACTAGACATTCAATGTGAGTAGTTTATTGAGGATGCGTCACTCAGTCATCTGCGATGATAGATGTATTCCATCCTACAACATAACCTGTATCCCCGCAAATAACAACTCTTTGTTGTAACAGTTAGAACCTGTACCAAGCCAGATACCAAAAACCACTTAAAAAACCACCGTTTACATGTGGTCAAATAATGTGTGGAAACGAAAAATGAGGACGAACACGATGACTAGCTAACCTAACCTTCCGCCAAATGCCACCTAAACGTCCCATGACAACCCGCGAGCCTCTACATCGTGCCGTCAGAATAATAATTTCGGACTAATTTGTCCCTCAATCGTCAGAAATTACATATTCCGACTCGATCTGACGGTTAACTGACAACGAAGTAGTCGATAATTATTATTCTGACGGCGCTATAAAAAGGCTGCGGGGTGTCATGGGCTGCTTACGGACCTATTAAAGCTTAAGTCACTGTGGGTAACCCACGGGGTTTTTTTCCGATGAGGTTTCGTTTATACAGATTGTACAATGTTTTTAAAATTTTGTAGCTTTGTTCTGTAAACAGTAAAAGCAAAGAGATTAGAAGCCACCATTGATTAACATAAAACCCAATCGGTTCAAAAATAATGTTATTATCAGAGTACGCGATAGGCAAACTGAAATACAGAGACGCTTAGCTTCGAATACTTTTACTTGGCATTCTTATATCTTGACAAAGAAAATTGCTTCTTCTAGTTGTTGAGCAGTCGTCCAAGCGTCTTCCCTGGAAAATGATAAACTGCCTCTTAAACGGTACATGTACCACGATGGAAAGTGAATTTCTTTTCCACTTATTTGGCGTATAAAAATTTCGTGATCTATTGATAGAAATTATTGAACGTCGTCCTTCGATCTCTTAACAAAACACTGTGTCTTGTCATATCACATCATTTTCTTGTTGTTTTTTCCTTTTCGAGAACTTGTAAAATGTTCCAAGATATCTAACGCACTTCACGTGTAATTGTACTCCTCATTTATAATTTTTGTCTTTATATATTTTTCCTAACGTTTAATTCCAGGCTGCCGTTATGCTACGCGTAAATTCTCAAACATTTGCTTGAAATCCTTTTTCTTTGTCACTGTTTTTCAAATGAATAGATGTTTTGAGAAGATGAATTGTGTCAGTGACACAGCATTCTCGAAAAAAGAATTGCGAGTTTACCGCCAGGAGACGAACCTGTATGTGTTTGTGATCGCAGGATGAATTCAGCACAGTCAAAATCTTTAAGCAAAAAATGTGTTGCGCTGTTTTATCTCGATTTTAAAATAAACAAATTTATCTTTTGGGAATCCAGAAACAAGATATCAGTTCCTTCACAGTAATTGGAAAAAAAAACAACTATGATACGACAGTGTAAGCAGATGAGCACCATATGCCAAAAAGAAATAGAAGTTTGTTCTGCTCTTTTTCCAAAAGCGTCACACACTTGAATGTAGTATTCACTTGAAAGTCGATTTGGCTTTGGCTTCTGCATTATTTCAATTGTTTCACCACAATCACCACTCAGGCATACATTTAAGGCTGCTGTTACAAGGGCTTCTTGAGGCCGTCACCTCTTCTACAAAGCTTCGAGTTGCGACATATTGTCAACTCCCACGTCGCAGTCTGGGCAAGAATCATCATTTATATTTGGACCCCCTCTTTGGACAACTGATTAACTAGCACTAGTAGAGCTAGATACACAGTTTGCTATCAGTTATGCACAACAAGACGTGTACATTGCTTCTTTCTCTTCTGTTCGTTGCCTGTTACATAATGTCTAGAACAGACGCAGTTTTCGGTCCACAGTATAATTGCAGGCCCTGTGGAAAGCGATCAGCTATCTTGGTAATGAACGTTTTATAACTTCCCAATACAGAATAATTTCATGTTAATGTCGAGGTTTTTTTTTTTTAATTTTTTTTATTGTCATTCCCTGTGAGCTTACAAATAACTTGTTTTCGGTTTTCAACATATCAAATTATTGTAACGATATCTTTGATTTAATTTTCTTTTACATAAGACGGGAAGCCCCTGGAGTCCTCTGTCAAGCTAATCGATCGACTACCTCAGCGAAAAACCTATCACCCTTATTGTTCAATTTTTTAGATGTCAAAACGAGGAAGCATCATGCGGGACATGTGTGACGCCATGGATAGCGCTTGCAAAAGAGTAAAAGAAGAATTCGACACAAGGGCTGGAATTGAAGATAAACAGACAAACTGAACGAAAAGAAAGTTTAAAACTCCTTAAATACCTTATTTGTAATATTAAAATTCCTGGAATGATAATCAGAATACATCATTAAAGTTTACAAACACATGTAAATTGCAGCAAGGATTTTTTTCACCGCTATTCCCAGTATCCGTACAATGCCGACAATATGCTCCCCGGAAATAGGACCACCATCTTCTGCCGAAAATCAATACTACAATATAGGAAACGCCTACCACAACCGGACTATATTTGAAACTAAAGTGATTTGTTGATGCCGTTAATACGCCCCCCAGAAATAAGACCGCCTTTCCCTGCAGAGAATGTCATATTTAAAACAGGAAACGTCTCTTACAACCCAACAATGTTTGAAAGTAAAGCGATGTGTCTTGAACTGCATCCACCATTTCTTAAATCGTGCAGTTATATATAATGCAACAGACTCTTAAAACACAGACGCCCTAAAAGTTAACGGGAAAATATTCATTCTACGCAGGATTTACGAGTCTCCTGTCTTCCATTTTAATTTTCCAACCTGCAACAGATGTTTATGAAGTTGATGAAACTGGGATGTTTTATTTTATCACACAGTAAAGACAAAACTGTGCAGGCAAAGGCATCACGGAAGATGGTCATCAGAGGGAAATTTGACATATTGCTTTACAACATCTTTTCCTTTGTTGCAGTAATATTCTCAGCCCATTAAAATTCAAAATTGAATGAAATAAAAGTGGAGGCCGCAGATATATGACTACGAAGTCTTTTTGAAGCAAACGAAAAGAAACACAAGAGAGTTTAAAAAGCACCCCTATTTAGCGGGAAAAATTAAGAAGTTAAGACTAGAAGATTCAATGTGTTAATTCTGCAGAGGCGCTTTACACAATAGCCTTCGAGCAGGCGTCTACCGCTGCCTTTGTTTCATGCGGCAAAGTGACTCTGCCGCGTGAATCAAAGGCAAAAGTTGGCGTCTGCACGCAGCTACTGTGTAGATCTACACAGTGGAAAAGTTCACAGCAGGTCACGAAACAATACAGTTCCTGCATCGAATGATGGGCAAAGAGTTTGCTTTAAATTTGGTTGCAGAGTAGACGTCTGCAAGTGAAGACATTCACAGAGTCGACGTCTATTCACAGAGTCATATCATTCCCGTGTCTCACTCGCTTATCACAAATGGACAGCAAGGCTTTTATATTGGCTTTCTGTCTCTTATCTGCAGCCTGGTTGATGTCCGGCACCGAGGCAATTTACGGGCAGAACACCGATTTCAATGGAAGACGATCAGTGACCATGGTATGTTTTACTTTGCTTTATAATCTCTCGAGCTTAATGTCTGTAGTTATAGCTATCTGCCAATCAATTGTGTAAGAACAGAAAGGCTTATTTCAATAACGTTTTGACTGAAGAGTGTTCTAAACTTAGTGCTTTGGCTACAGAGTGCATAAACTAATCGGTCAGTTTTTCTGTCAGTAATTCTCATCAAAATCACTCATGAACTGGTCTCTCGTACAACGTAAAACATTTATTCGCGAGCACCATTAAACGTCTCTTCAACCAGAAATCTCACAACAAGACAAAAAGCAGAAGAAAAGAACATCTGACGATCCGGAGAAGAGGCAAGCGCCAAAACGTTTGTAGTCACGCTCTGGCCGATTAATGGATTTAGCACACTTCAGACTCGCGTTACAAAGTTAAAAATATTCGTAGGAACGGTTTCAGAACTGTCCAGTTGTAATTTAACGGTTGTATTTTAACATTCTAACTACAATTCGACAGGCGCTTAATGTCACAACCACTTAAAGCTAAAATTGAGGATGCTTTTAACGGGTTATGCGGTTGCTATCGCAGCCTTTTGCGTCATGTTTACCTATAACAAGGCATTTCTTTGATACAACACTTAAGGCTAAATTTGAGGGTACTTTTAATGGGTTATAGATTCAACTGAAAAAGACAGCTAGCATTGATACATCAAAAAAGTGACAACTGTTGGAAACTTTCTAAGCCACCTTACATTCTATTTGTATTGATTTCTAGAAGTTGGAGAGCCGCCAGAAGAATATCAGGGACCTGTGTGCTGCCGCCAAAGGTGTTTGCAAAACAGACCCAGATCAACAGCAGCTTTAATTCAGTAGTTATCACAATGAAAGCCCAAAGTTAAGAAAACCAAAAGGAATGAAACAATATGTAGAAAACTTCAAATATTAGTAAAACTAGGTTAATGAAATTGTTTCTGGTCTCTCTCTTTTACGCCTTGAAGAGTAAATATTCCCTTCTCGTTTGTCACTCCCAAGAAACTAAATCGAAGGTAGACTTCGCGGTTATTTCAAGCAAACAAAATAGATTCCTCCAATCGCAGTTAGGATTATGCCCGGATGTGTAGAGATCGACAAAAGGCAACAACCAGCCTTAAGTACAAAATCGAACAACACGAAAAGACGAACTTGCATATTACAGCAATGAAATTAAAGAAAATCAAATATGTTCAATGGATAACATAGAGCGGTTTCAGGGATTCTACTCAAAACATGAACTACAAAGCAAAGGGGAAAATCTACAGATTAGCATAACAAGTAAACGCCAAATAAAAGGCGTAAGACTTCTGACGTCTCTTTCATAAACGGCTCTAAGCCACATGAGTCTCCTGCTACCTTCATTGATCAAATGATTGAACAATGGACCATTGATAAAGACCGCGCATGCAAGTTTCAAAAACGGTTCTCTTCTTTAACAAAAAAAATAATCGCAAAAGCCTTACATAGGTACACCTTAAAAACTCTTGGCTTGGCATGAAAAGGTAGACATGTTTTGCTGGATAAAGTCGACTTAATGATCAGCATTTCTAAAGAGCAAAGACAAGTTGTGAAAATGCTTTACGCTTGATCATGTCAGTCTATAAACTAAAATAGCAAAAACTGCTGTCTCTTTAAGTACAAAATAATTTCGACAAGTCGTTCAAGGTAATTTAACCACGGAGGCGCTTTGCCCTCCTGAAGTTATCCATCAATCATTTTATAAATCGCTTCATATCGACACTGGCACAATGGTCCACAATGCCCAATCGTTTCCTGAGTGGGATTAAGGTACGAGAGAAGTATTATTGCCGGGCAATGAGCCGTACAGATCGTAAACATTATCATAGATCTTTGCTATTTCATTATTCCGTTTTCTCCTTAGTTTTAGTTTCGATTGAAAGGAAATGCAAAGCGCTCAAGACATGTTTGTCCGCACTTCGAACCACTTCGAAGTTCGCCAAAAGAACTTCACTACTCTAAGTATTTTCAACTTTCTTCTCGGTGTCTGGAAATTTGGTCAAACACAGTATTTCGTGTTTGATATATTACAATCGTGTTAGTAAATAAAAGGAGAAAATCTTCAAGCCACTGTGTTATTTTCTCTTTATCATGTTGACAAGCTGACCAAGCTGACCGTTTCCAAAACCAACCGCAATAAAAAGGGAAATGATGGTTGTTTGCCCTTTACTCTAAAAAAACCGGTTAAATCATCGAATGGAAATTACCACGGGGATGCGCTCGTTCCATTTCCACGACTTTTTCCCGGAAGATAGGAAATTATAGAGCGAGCCTGGAATTAGTAAAACTAGCAAATGGAACGCACATTTTTCCATTCGGGAATTCACTGGAGAATTTTGGTCTACCTTTCAAGAGATCCCGTTTTCCTGACAAAATTTCCTTTCGGGGAGACAAAATTAATCTTTCCATTTACATTCCATCCGAAATTTCCGGATTTTCTGGGTAAATGGTAAACAACCGACATCAGTATCCTCATTAATGACTGGTGAGGATATGGAAAATACGCCACTCGGGACCCGGATGTAGTTTCGTATCAATTGTACGATTGGTGTATTTTCCAGTAAAACACTCCTATATATAGTCTATAATATAATCTATATAATAAAAAACCTTATCAATCTTGAATTTCAACACCCAATCACAGAATAATGTAGGTAACGAAACTTTACCAAGCGCTAATTATTCTCCCAATCAGTGCCAAAAGAGCAGTAGGGAAACGAATGATGAAAACTTGTATGTTTTCACTTTAAGGAGACTTAAAAAACTCGCCCTGTTAATTTCATATCGTTTTCTGGCTGATTTACCCATGCGACGAAAACAAACATAAGTACAAGCACAATCAAAAGCGAAAGCATAATCATAAGGTTTCAGTATAAACAGAATTACAATAAACACCTTTTTAGATTTTTCTACTCTCGCGTCTGCTTGGTCCGGCCTCGGCCATGGTAACAAATAGCACAAATCAAGTATCCTGCCTTTAGGCGGTCCCTAAATGTTCGTTTACAATTAAGATGGACGCTTCAAAATTCAATGGCACTACGCTTTTGTATGCAACGTTGTGTTTGTAACATATCTTAAAATCACTCCATGAGACCTAATTTATACCTGAGCTGCATGTTAGACTAGGTTTATGTTCCGCTCTCCGTTTGTTCTACTGTCTGTCCCTGCACCCATTAAAAAATTGGTGTCTATAGAGCACTTATTATCACGGTCCCCAAGTCTGCAAGTCCGCAAGTCTGTTCGTCGAGATTTCTTGCAGGTTAGGACTGTGTTTCTTCACAGATAGGTGATAACCCAGCGTTAAGTCACAGGAGGTAACAGCTCGGCGTCTCGGATTCCAAGTCTGCAACAACCAAAGTGCCTGCAAAGCTAACAAAAGCAGCTCCCAAAACGGCAAACATGAAAGATCAACCGACAGATCTGAGATAATATAAACACTATAACAAGTAGAGCGAATACAGCAGGCAAAAAACCAAGAATCAAAAACTCCACCCATGAGCAAACATTCAGCCAATCAGCAAACGGGCCGGTGGATGAAACGGCCAAGGAAAGGAACGAGGCAGAAAACAAGTTTTCCATCCCCAACACAATAAGCGATAACAGAGAAATTGTTTCCACTGTGTTGGCCTTTGAATCTCGAAATGGCTGCCTTGCTAGATGATGAAAAAGAACCAAAAACGAGAAGAACGTCATCAGGATCAGATATGAGAAAGGATCACTGATGACCGCTTTCAAAATGATTAACACCAACCGACGACCAATCAGAATGCTCTCCCAATTCAAGGAACCTCCCTTACCATCCACGGGTCTTTTAAAAGCATCATAAAGAACCTTTTCTACTGATGCCGTCAAGAGCTGGGAAGAGGGCCCATCATTTGAATTCTTCAGAATAGACGTGATTGTCAAGTGAATTACGAATGGTGCGGGAAGAATACAAGCAAGCAAGAATTTTTTGACAGACAGCGCTTCCCTGTACAACTTCAGTGCACCCCAAAACAACACAAACCCGAAAGGGATAATGAAGGTTACAACAAATGCAATCAAAACGTACCGCCACCACACGTAGCAAACCACATTACAGTCGTGAAACAGTCGCCACTGAGAATCAATGGGAACGCATCGCAGAAGGTCAAAACTAGCAGGTCCTAGTGTGGCGTAACCCAGTAGCAGGACTTCCAGTATACCACCAAGATAAGGCCCTGGGAAGGGCGCATCCCGACCACCTATCATTTGGAATCCAAAATGTAAACAAAAAAGCCGACAAATCGTAACTAACGTGCCGAAAACGTAGAGAGTAGAAAACAGTCTCTTTGTTACGACCGTAAAACCAGGAAAAGGGCATATAAACCCGGACGAGGAGGTCAGTTTTTGCTGAAAATTAAACGATCCCACAAAAGGCTTGACAAAATAGGTTTTTAAAAGCGATTTTGAAGAGCTGGAAACAAGGAGCAGGTTTCCCGCTTGATAGAAGTAGAAAATAATCTTCAAGTATCCTCTGTTAAAGTCTAGGTCTTGGGTTGCGGGTACAGGCTCCTTGAACCAAAGTATTTGGCACTTTATCCAAGATAGAAAAGGAGGCTTACATGTCAAGTACAGTGCCACTATTAAAACGTACAGTGCTGCAACAGGCCAAAACCAATAATCTGAGCACTTAGGAATTGGCCGACAGAGGGTGGAGTAAAGTGTCTCGGTGTAGCCCGATTTACAATGACCACACAGTACGCCTGAACGGTTTCCTTGACAACTATTGTATTCCAATGAATTTGCCTGTTCATTTCGACCACAGTATCCAGGAGGAAAGATAGTAAACTTCAGGACTAGCGGGAGGTGTGACTCTTCGAAGCCCCAAAAATTCTGTTTTGCGACGATATTCTGACTGCAGTTTGCTCCAAACGGACAGATAAGACAGTCAAAGCCACGTAGGGGCCAAACCACCCCCCCAATGTTTCATGAGGGCTATATTTGCTTGATTTATATATTTCTGAACCAAATTTGGCAGATGAGCTTTCTTTGTTCTCCAGTTTATTTTAATTTGGAAGTTGTGAAAAAATGTCAGATTATGACGTCATGATTGATGACGTCACTAAAACGTGCTATAATTTTTTCTAAAATCTGATAAAAAGATTATGTCATTGGAAAGGCCTTGACTTGAGGAGTAAAATGCCGGAAACCGTTTTTTGCTATGATGATTATTTTTTTAGATATGGTAAGTTATATATTTTTTTTGTTGTCCCCCCGGAATTTGCTTAACCATACTCTCCTTCTTAAGTCAGTCTCTCTGGTTTATTTTTTTTCAGTTTTATTCTAGGAAGGCTAATAATTTAGAAAAATAGAAAGCTTGATGTTGTCAAAAATCGTATGGTTTTAGAAATTTGATTTTCGTCTTTGTTAGGATGGTATTGACAGTAAAAAAACGGGTGAGGTCACAGGTTATGACGTAACAAAACTAATTTTAACGCAATAACACCACAGGGATAATTTTTTATTCCGATTTTCTTCTTTATTTTTGCTTTAGTCATCTGCCACATCACATGTGTAACATAGCCGCATTTGCTGGAACAAAATTACGGCTCCAATTTGGGGATTTTTCTCAAGGGGGGACCCCATATTTTGTAGAGTTATTTTTCATATTTAAAAATGCCATATTTCATTTAATTTTTGTAATATGGACAAAATTTTTTCAGGTTTCAACTTCCCTTGATGTGCTCTTTCGAACACATTGTAAAATAAAAAGCGTGTTAAAAACTTCAAACCTGGCAAAAAACATGACGTCATCACTGTGACGTCACAACTTTGACATTTACTGACATTTTTCACGTAAATATAATTGGCAACAGGTCTCCTGCTCATTTGCCAAGTTTGGTGTAGAAAGAGTCAATACTTTTTAAGTAATGCGAAATAATGTGAAATACCCAAGAACTGACGAAACATTTGAGGGGTGGTTTGGCCTCTACGTGGCCCGGCATTAAATGCGTCCCATGTACTTGCCCACCCTGTAGACTGTAGAGACCTCCTGCACAAGGCAAGCAACTATACTCCAGCCCAGTAACCACAATCGTGCACGAAGCATCCTTTGTTCCAGTAGTTATTGTATTGGAAAAGCTCACAAGCTGCATTTGACTCCCTTTCGGGTAGTAAAGTTGGGTGGAATTGTCATCTCCAAAGTCAACAAGGCCTCCTTTTGCAATTTTCACTAAGGAATTTCCAACAGCGTTGCGCTTACCGTTTAGGGTGGAGTTTTTGATGTCTAACGGTCCTTCACTTTCTGTGTGAATAAACGAAGACTTTGAGGAGGTCTATAAGTCGCGAATCAACTCACTTTTGGATTGCACAAAATAACAATCCTGTATAGAAACAGTTGTCGACCTCGCTTCAGCGTAAATAGTTCCGCCAACAGTTGATGCAAAATTGTCTTGAAAGGAACAATTCAGGAATGCTGTCTTTCCTTCGTTCAAGTAGAGTGTACCGCCGATCAATGCAGTATTTTACTTGAATCTTGCGTCCTTAAGGAAGAGCTTCCTGTTATAATCCGACGTAGGAAAGTTGTTATCCTCTTCTCCCATGGCGGTAGGACGGTCTTTGTCCATGCAGCCTGGATCTTCAAGTGTATCCCAAGGCATCACAATGTGTGCAGCACCTCCAGGAGCTGCAGGGGATGAGTTGTTTAGAAACAGAGCACTCTCAACCAGGATCCCTATCTTATTGTCAGCCGCGCTGAGATAGAAAGCTCCCCCGATAATGGAACTTTTGCAATTCCTATATGTTACATTTGACATTATTACCCTGTGAAATTTGATCGAAAAGTAAGCTCCACCACCAGGTTCCACTGCAATATTCCCAGTAAAAGTTATATAATTGATCTTTAGATAATTTCCTGGTGTTTCATTACCCAAGGAAATCGCGCCACCCCGGTCAGTTGAATTATTTTTGGTGAACGATGTGCCTTTAATTGTAATATTTTGACTTGAATGACCACTACCAAAATCGATAGCACCTCCAGGTGCAGATGCCGTATTGCGGACAAAACACGAGTCCTCAATCTGAAATTTGCAAAATGAATTTACCCATTTTTATCCGATGCTTTCACGGCAGAAATGGCACCCCCTGGTCCGCCAGCGCTATTGTTCTTAAAGAGGGTGTGTTTTATTGTTAATTTAAGTTCTGCTGTAGAACTATCAATATAAATTGCTCCTCCGGGTGCATACAGTGCAGTATTGTCTAAAAATCGCGAGCTCTCTATAGTTATGGAATTTTCAGAACCAACTCGAGAATCTCCACTCCCTAGCCTCATGGATGCAACTGCTCCGCCTGGACCTCCAGCACTGTTATTCGCAAACGTTGCGTTTTTTAAGGCTATTTTAGTTTCTGCTGTCACCGCATCGATAAAATTGCTCCTCCAGGTGCAAATGTAGTACTGTTGACAAAACGTGAGCTTTCAATTGTAATGAAATTTTCAGCGCCACTTTGAAAATCTTTGTTCGCTAAATTCATGGCTGACTTTGGAATGACGAAAGTTAGGGCTCCGCCATAGCCAGATACCGAGTTTAACACAAAGTCGCCGTTTTTAATGGTTACGTTGGCCAGTCTCGGAGATTTAACAGATACGGCCCCACCTTGTCCGCGATCACTCTTGCATTCAACAAAGTGCGATTGCTCTATGTCAAAAACAACACTTTCTGTTAGTTGAGATAAAGACCCCGCGAATAATGCTCCACCGTCACCAAACGAGCCGCAGTCAAGAAACCTTGAACTACGCAGGCGCACTAGCATCCTCGGAGCAACAATTGACACCGCGCCTCCTCCAGCACTATATGAACCAACGGATTTGAACAAGCAGTCTGATATATCTATCATCAAGAGTGATTCTGCATTCTAAGTAGAAAAATAACCATCCTCTTTCAGAGAGAGGTTCTCCATATCCATTGGTAATTGTCTAAACGCACTTATTGAAACAGCACCTTCACCGCCTCGTTCTCCTCGAAAACGCACCTGTGAAATGTGACTGTCAAGTTAGGACACTATACAAAACGGCACCACCTTTTGATGCCCCATACGCTGCCGTTGTTACAAACGATGAATTGATGGCTGAAACATTTGCAAGGATAGTTGCTGACACCAACAATGCACCACCATCTCCATTTACCCCATACCCTAAAAATGACGAGTTATAAACCTGTGCTTACAGGTTTGTTGCAGTGATACTGAGGGCTCTTCCACTAAGCCCCAAGAAAAAAGCTCTACTGATAATTGCGCTCACATTGTTGCTTTCTATGATAAGCTCAGTGCAATCTCCAAAAGAGCACAAATGGTTGTTTCCAGTGACAAAAACATCCTTGAGAAATATGTTCAGATTGCTAGTCATCACATTTACGTAAACCAGACCCATCCGAGAAACAAGGTTGTTTGAAAATGTTACGTTGTCTAGTCTGAGATCAAAGCCCACCGAATAGCTGCTTTGGATCTTGATCAAATTTCCAATCTCAACTTCTGAAACTACAAACTTATCTCTGAATATTGTGTCTTTGACGTCCAGAAAAACAAAAATACTAATCCTGCAACGTTGCTTAAGACCCAGTTCTCCATTTCGTGTTGGCAAAATATTAATTAATGCCATGCCCAATACAGGTTATCACAGAATTGATTTAAGAGCAACATAAACCAAGCACAATAAATATCATTTTTAAGCCAAAAAAAACAATTATTTAACTAAACCATGACATGATGAGTAAATTATCTCTAAGACAAAATGATTAATTTAACAGACACTCTAAATAATTAGTCAATACATGTATCATAGGTGTTTCTTAATAATGTAATACAGTGTATCTGTCACAATGTTGCAGCTATGATATTACTACACACAGTATGGGTTGCAGAACTCAACTTCCAAGTCAGTTTGTTCAATGAACTTAGTACAGAAATTATTATGGCATCAAGTTGTCTGTAAATATAGAGAAACCAAACAAAGCATTACAATCTTAAGTAATAAATTATCGAACTCTTTTACATGTATGTACAATGTATGTTCCATTAATATTGGGGATCTCTCAGAAGCTGCATCTATGATGATTTAATTTGCTCCCAGTGCATTTTTTATGGAACTTTTCACACATTAATATCTCTGTCATAATAGTGGTCTCTGTGTTCTACAACAATTAATACACAAGAACAATACACTCAGTAAGATATTTTTTACAATAAAAATCAATCCCTATATGCAATCATAAGGACCTTGAATTTATATTTCTTTAGAAATATCTCAAATGGCCATGCTTGCTTTGAAAATCTTTGATATTTTAATCCAGGCTGCCTATGTGTACACTGTTCGTGTATTGACTAACAGGAACAGGGACGTAATCATACTGTATATAGCTGCTACTTGAACACCACTGAACATACAAAGACATATCAATTATAATTTATAACCAACAGATGACATTCCTTTCATTGATATACAGTGTACTTCATTGTTATTTGTTTACTGAGTGTCTACAGTAGTGAATCAAATGCTAGGGGGATGGTACCAAAACTTTCACAGTGGCAGGCTCTACCCTGAGATGCAAAGCAAAAATATATAACTGTTATGAACTTCGCGACTTGCTTTCGAGAGCACATGCAATTTGCTTTAAACAAGAAACTGGAATATTGCAGTACAACAATGTGCACAGTCCCAATCAAAGGGCCATCCAGGCTGAAAATCAGACTTTGTCAGGATAAATACTGATGTTCTTGTTGACTCAATCTGAATGTGCAGTTCCAGAAGATATTCACACCCAACACCCATCCATGGCCAGTCATTAGAAATTCCAAAGTAACAGGAGGAGGGAGCCCTTAAAGAAAAAACCTCTTTATGTGGGGTATGAATCTTTTCTTGAAGAAAACAATGTCTGAGAAATCATTAATTACAAAATAATGTTTAAGAAATATCTTACCTGATAATTCCAACTTTCAGAAAATTTTGTAATCTAGACTGTCTGGCCAGTTCATATATTTGACAAGTTGACACTGGGCATGTTTGTAAATTTGTGTGCTTCAACATCACATTACTATGTATTTGCATTGGTCAACTAAAAACAGCATAATTTGGTTAATTAATATACACTGTACATTATTAGGTTGAAATATTGGTGTAGATCGTTGCACACCAACAGATACAGAAACTATTGGCTGAATCATAACAAGTGAACACCGTGCACGAGACATTTACATGTACATGTAACAGCCCTCCACCTCAGAACCATCACAGATATGATATGATATTTTTAAACTTTCTGAAATTTTAGATTATTCAAGATTAACATGCACGTACATCATTAAGGGCAACCCTAAAACACTGAAACCGGAAACCAGAATCCGGAATCCAGATATTATGAATGATGATAGAAATAATTCACTTCAGCAATGTCTAATAAATAAATATGGGGGAAAATAATTTTGCTGTTATTTATTTTCTTGGCTTTACTTCAGCCACAAGCTGTAATTGCTAAAAAATTATTGACTAGCTCTGAACAACCCTTAGCTATACATCTGGCCCGATTGTTCAAAAGCTGGATAAAGCTATCCATTGGGTAAATCACTATCCAGTCAGGGTTAGTGATTTTTCGGGTGGATAGAGTTACTCATAGTCTGCGAGCAGGCTCTGGTATGTGTCTCAAGTATCTGAGCAGGCTAAATAAGAGTTTAGTGTTCTTCTGCACTGGCATGTGAGCGAGTGCCTTCATGCGGCTTTGCCGCTCATGCCCCCAGCCCAAACACAAGAGCCTGCTCATAGGCTAAGTTACCCATCTTTCGTTCAACCTGGCCCTGGTGAGAGCCCGGTTCTTGTCTAGATCAAATTGCTCTGAGAAGACTGGTGAATAGCACAATAACAACAACCTATTGCGGTGAGTTTCTGGCAGTCTTTTACTATCTTTTAACCACATGTAGTCCAATGTGTTAGCAAGCGAGAAGCAGACGGAAGTAAGTGTGCAACGTTTCTATAAATTGTTTTAATATGATGGCCGCCAAGAATATGAAATGCTGACTTGTCACAGTATCAGTGTGGAAATAGTGTTGATCTGGAATTAGTCTCGTATCTGTTGAAAAAATCACATTTTATATTTAGATGAGCCAGGTTAGCCTTTGGACTTCGACAGTGGGGGCGTGACCGTCAATGTACAGGGGGCTGCCACTGACAGACATCCTGTTCTCTATGACATTTTCTATCTTGTTCGGTATCTACTAGACATAAAGGGTAAATTTATACCTCCGGTACAGTGTAAATTGCAGATCACTTATTAAACAAAATCGCAACAAGAAGATCTTTTACATCTTATAACCGTGTTTTTAAAATTTAACTGTTTTGTTAATACTACAGCCACAACGCAATGCACATTCCAAAGCAGGCCTTGATGATTCATTGATTACTGTAAACACATCACTTGATCAACACAAACTGTGTTATAACTTATTGCACCATCACTCTTAGCCTTTGTGAAATCTATGATGATGCAATGGTCTTAATCTAGAAGTTCGCTTGGGATATGCCCATGAATGATACAAAAGGAAAGGAGTGTCACGCTATTAATAAACAGCTTTCTTCCTGAAAAGTCAAAATTTAATTTGTTTGTGCTTTGAAGTAGTCACGCAAGTCACACAATCAGAGGGTTTACGCTATCCACGGCTAATTTTAGAACAGTTGTGTTTTTCTCCTAGCACTAACTTAAACGTTGCAAGTTCTGGCAAGCTCTTGTTTACCTCAGCAAATATTTAATTTTTCTTCAAATCTCTTAACTCGCCGCAATGAAACAGCCAAAGAATTTGCTTCATTTGCCGAAACCCACAAGAATACTCGCAAAATTGCAAATAAATTAATGACCATCACTTCTGGCGAAATAAACTTGCAAAGTAAACACGACCTTATTTGTCACATAGCGAAAATGAAAGCTGCAACATCCCTTTTTTAGTGGTTTTAGCGTATTTATTATTTCCCTTCGAATCCAACGCTTTGATAAAACCAAAAGAAGATATATTTTACGCGAAAAAAAAGAAAACAATATCCGTAACATTGTCCGTGTATTAATGTTTCAACAGCTTTCGGTGAATAAACATCACAGGTTGCATGATTCAAAATTTGGCGGAGAGGAGGTTTGGGTCTGGTCACTGACAAAAAATAAATAAATCACGGGTAGAACATGAACCACGCTCGGCCCATGGCCGCGCGGTTAATTACCAGCAAGCTTATTTTAGACGCTCTCAGGGTGCTTGGAATAAAATTACGACGCACTTTACTAAGATTCTCATAATCATAACCCTCACTAGAAATAACGGTTGCACGAATTTCAACAGATAGGGAATTTTTCTTTCAAAAAAGATTAAGTTTGCGGTCCTTTTTGCTTGGCCGCCTCTTTTTTACAGGCAAAAACCTAAGCAAAACAATTTTCGAGTATTTGAAGAACTTGTTTTCTTTGATTTATGGATTCCGTTTTCCAGTTTCTGGATTCCCGTTTTTGGTTCCGGATTCCGGTTTCCGGTTTCCTGGTTTTAGGGTTGCTCCATCTTTAACAGTGTGTTTGCTTTGCATTCAGTTTAGACATGGCTATTATCCAGCATAGGCAGACTTATAAGTTTGCCTTCAAAAATAAATTGCAGCAACTATTGCATCTTTCATTACCTATTCTTGTCATGAAATGACACAAAATCCAAGTACAAGGGTCAAAAGCATAAACCAAACTTACCCGGTAATGCTTACAGTTCCTGTTACTGTCTACTTATGCCGTCCATAAACTGGTACTGCCTGGACAATACACTCATTATTTTTCTGATCACACCTTTTAAAACGTCACTGTTATATAATTTGTCCTGAAAAAGCGATACATGAAATGGCACTCACCAAATACCTTTACATGATGTACAATGTACACCATATCAACATTCACAATTCTTTTTACATTCACTGTAACTTTTTTGTGTCATTTTCCCTAACTTGAAGACAGGACTTCCACATTTGTTGATAATTTGCCTCTGGAATCTCTATGAATTCAAAGGGAGTGATAACAATTAAATCGTGACTAAATTTAGCAAAGGAGGCGTTCAAATGTCAGATTTTAATGTTGAGTCTATAACTTTACATTACTCTCCTTTACGGAAGCGAGTCGTGGCCCACATACGCCAGACAAGAGAAGCGGCTCAACGGGTTCCACCTCCGCTGCCTTCGGCGTCTCCTTCAGATCAAATGGCAGGACAGAGTCTCCAACACCAATGTTCTTCAACGAGCCGACATGCCGAGCATCCCTACACTACTCATCCAAAGACGCCTACGGTGGCTCGGTCATGTTCACCGTATGGAATCCGATCGCTTGCCAAGGCAAGTCCTCTACGGGGAACTGTGGGAGGGCGCCCGACGCGTGGGCCGACCACTCCTTCGCTTTAAGGATGTTTGCAAGCGTGACCTGCGACTCGCTGAATTCAATCCCAATACCTGGGAGGTCCTCGCGCAAGACCGCGCCGCCTGGCGTCACGCTGTGAAGGAGGGGGCACTCAGGGCCGAGATGAAGGCCAGGGCCGAGATGAAGGCCAGGGCCGAGGCGACAATCAAGCGGGCGGCGAGAAAGGAACGACAAGTATCAGTTTGTGAGGCCACCAACTACATCTGTACCAGCTGCAACAAAGACTGCCACTCAAGAATCGGGCTTTTGAGTCACTCAAGAGCCTGTCGACATTGATTCGCTGACCATCGCCTCTCCGAGACGAGGATGCCAACACTCTTCGTATATATATAACCTCTCAATTATTTCACCTGTAGACGGAAGGTGTGCTGGGGGAAGAGATGTTCTACACTTTCTGAACTTTTCTCCCTTACCTGTGATAGGATGACTATTATGAACTACAATTCGCATCCAACACCAACATCAGGTTATGTATACACATCAATATTTTCTTGTCTTCTGCAATCATAAAAACATAAAAATTTAAAACCTTCCATAAAGCTCATACTCAATAACACTGCTACATGTAGCACTGTTACTGGAAATTAATTTAAGTGAAATTGTTGAAACAGCTCTATCAAAATTGTTTCTAGCAGTTAAGGCAGGATAACAGAATATACAAGTAGTACACAGCAAAGGCCAGAGATACACACATGTTGGTTATTAGTTAGGATTTGGTGAGCTTCTGTGCCAGGTATGGTGAAAAATAATGGACTATCAAAAATGAAGGTTCCTGAGATATTTCGACAGCGCTGAGAGGAATTAATATATAAATTTACAAAAGAAGGAGAAGTTCTTGCCCTGTCCAGTTCTCTGTCCTAAAAATATCATTTACATACATTTATTACATATGGTTTGTGTTTAAAGCCCATATCAGGCACACTCTGATTGGCTAATTCAAGTGAATTATTTACATTTACATGGTAAGATAAAGGTAAAGTCTGCATACGAGCCAAGTGGCCCATCAGGACGGAGCTTATCCCTGTTTCTGTAGCCTGAAGCGACTAGGAGTATTTCTACTCCCCCCTGGATGGGATGCTGCCCAAGAACACAACACAATGTCCCCTGCCAGGGCTCGAACCCAGACAGCATGATCCGTAGAGGAGCGCACAACCTTGAGGCCACTGCGCCTCCCACATTTACATGGTATACGTCGGTAAAACCATAAAACATCACGTGCGACTAAAACAAAAAAATAAGAAATAAAAAGAAAATGCCTAATTCATAATAATTTAAAAATACTTAACACTAAAACGAATCTAATTCTTTACTTGAAAATTTTTCTCTGTTAATGCCCATGGGCCAATTACGGGCATCCTAAAAGGTCCTAACAAAAAGTGAAAAAAGGAAATTAAGAAAACTATTTCAATAATTCAAGCCAATTAATTCAAGGTCACAAGTCAGATTGTTTTGGTTCGCCCGTGTGTAGAAAGATCTATAAGATTCCAGTTGATAGTGATAATGGTAATTACACCTGCCCATGAAAACACCAGTTGTATAAATTCCAGTCTAGCCATAAATAAAAAAAAAAAAGATTTGTAATCTTCTTTATCATAACTGAATTATGTTATTCAACTAGTATGAGGTCCGTGTTGGTAAAACATTGGTCGAGTTCTTCACTTTGCAATGTTATGGCGAGATCCATAGACTTGTAAAAAAAAGAAATACCCATATCAGTATCCGACGTAAGTTTCATTCCATGTTCAATGCTAAATTGCTGAGGGGTGTGTCTACAAACGAGGACTAACAATAGAGCTATAAATCAATGAACATAATAAATCCCTCAAAGATTCTCCAACCGAAACAAGTGATAGGTTGTTGAGGTATCACTGAATTCCTAATTTTCAACCTGCTTTCATTTCATCGTTTCTCCCAGTTAACAACAGGCACCCGTTGTAGCTAGCTCCAGCCGATCCCAGGAATGCAAATCTCATTAGCAGTCAGTGCTCTGTCTGATAACCATAACGAGTACTTTTAAGGTTATCAAGTCTTATATCGGAGATTCGGTGATATTTCTTTCTAAAAACAAAAACTGAAATAGTGTTCAACATAACCTGCCTCAGCACGTTTGCGAAAATCTATTGGTCCCTTTCAGAGGTTTCTTTAAGAGCACTCGGTTAACCTCCAGGTACGATTTTCGTACAGCGCCATCCATTAATTATGTATGCAACTATCTCAAACTATCACATTATACTCAAACAGCAATCGTGAAAAGAACGAGTCAGTCAAAAACTTGCATGCACAATTAATGTAAGGGTTGGTGCGAAACTCCTGCCAACCTCCCTGTCAAAATAAGAGAGCCCCTCTCCCAGCTTTGTCCGCATAGTATAACTTCCACTGACAGAATCGCTATGATAACGATGACGACCACAAAGCGCTTTGTGGTGTTTTGAATAGGCCACAAAGCGCTTTGTGGTGCGAAAAATTGGAAAAACCAAATTATTTCAGAAAATAGCTGTGCGATATTTGCCAGTCAACGAGCCATCCAGTTTTCAGTGTCACATCCCAAAATAAAACACCACATAGCGCTCTGTGGTGTTTTGAACAGGCCACAAAGCGTTCTGTGGTGTTTTCAATAGGCCACAAAGTGCTCTGTGGTTTTTCGACTACTACTGCTGTTTTGTAAAGCAAAGCGAACTAAGAACAGTTAGAAAGCACTCCGGCCATAAAATCTACTCGACAAGAAACTGTCTGTAATAAATGTTCGATGCTACAGGAGACGGCTTACCCAAAAAGGTTCAGTCAGTCAACCTCAACAAACTTATACTGAGAAGAGGGCTTTCGCGAACCGGATTTCGTGAAATAGAGAAATATTGCGCAGATTGAGTGGTAGTTTTACAGCACCGAAACTAAAATTGGTTACGCTGCTTCTCAGAAATGTTGTTTTGCCTCTGTAATATCATTGAACGATCTGAACGATTTCAAGTGAGGATAATCAAAGCCTGGAATTTAATATTGGCTGGCCGGGAACTCGCAGTTCGCAAACCGGAGAGCAACCACTGTTTAAATCTTCGATCGAACTTTCATGTTGAATTTGAAACTGAAAATAGACTAAGCGGTCAATTTCCGATAGAAATCTTGTGAGATAAATGCAATTCTTGCAATTAGTCGCTACATATTTACGTTCAGAGTCACTCTGGTTTAGAGTGAAGAAAGACATACAAGGTCAAATACTGCTTCCCTACGCTACCCCTCGAAAAATCAATTTTGCTCGAAGACCGAACTGAAACGGAGTTTAGTTACCAGTCTTATGCTGCGTGTTATTATATAGAACGCATGATATGATTGGCTCCGTATATCACATTACGTCAGAGGACATGTCTGCCACGCAGGACATAACTGCAACGGTACAATCTAATATCCAGCTCATCATATTACGCATTCTCATTCGCATTTACAGCAAAACTCACCACAGTCGACTTGATTTATCGTTGAAAAACTGACTCACAAGCTCGGTCATACAAACTGTAAGACCCCATACCTCTCTGAAAAGGACCCCAGATACATTCCATGGGTCATGGGGATGGCGATTCGGATCTTCCTTCTTTGTAGTCTACATTCATACTCTCCAGGTAGGCGAGATGGCAAATGATCTCTAATTACAGCAAGCACCATATATTGGGCATTACAAAAAGAACAACTTCACTTTTGTACTGGCGAATTAGAGTTCCTCTTGGTATTCAACTGAACTGTTGGTTGAATAATGGAGATGACACGTTGCTCGTTATCAGAAGCTGTTGACAATAAGGGACAACATACTTTGGGACCTTAAGTCGCCGCAACATAGGGAGACTTTATGACACGTATATGGCGACTGGCAGAAAAAACAAATATTGCGACTTTAGGCGATTTAATTAGACTTAAGTAGATTTTTTTGTAAGAGGACTTAAGGCGACTTAAGGTGACTTAAAGTGACTTATTTCACTCGAATGATATAAACCCAGACTTACCAACAGTCTCTTTATATACTTTAAAAAATATCTACAAAACCTCCTCCAATAAGCCAATATTCTAAGAGCCATTTCGTTTACTTCTGTATTCACATAAGCCACCCTAGTCTCTAGGATCCAGATTAAAAACCATTTTAGATAACAAGTACTTTGATAGAATTACTGGATATATCACGACAAAAATCAAAATCAAACAAAATTATAAACAAATAGTTTAAATTTAAGACAGTTGGTCGGATCACCAGGAAATATACCTTCCAAGCTTTCGAAAAATAATGAGTGACAACGGCATACAGTAAAAACTTGCGTGTAAGAGCCACAGAGCCACAGAAACCACTGAGACATGGAGAAGTCTCTTTTTACGGTGAAAGAATTTTGCCTATTTGATGGTTGAAAATGTCAATTTTGACTACCTTAACACTAGACATTCAATGTGAGTAGTTTATTGAGGATTCGTCACTCAGTCATCTGCGATGATAGATGTATTCCATCCTACAACATAACCTGTATCCCCGCAAATAACAACTCTTCGTTGTAACAGTTAGAACCTGTACCAAGCCAGATACGAAAAACCACTTAAAAAACCACCGTTTACATGTGGTCAAATAATATGTGGAAACGAAAAAAGAGGACGAACACGATGACTAGCTAACCTAACCTTCCCCCAAATGCCTAAATAGTCCCTAAATGTCCCATGACAACCCGCGAGCCTCTACATCGTGCCGTCAGAATAATAATTTCGGACTAATTTGTCCCTCAATCGTCAGAAATTACATATTCCGACTCGATCTGACGGTTAACTGACAACGAAGTAGTCAAAAATTATTATTCTGACCGCGCTATAAAAAGGCTGCGGGGTGTCATGGGCTGCTTACGGACCTATTAAAGCTTAAGTCACTGTGGGTAACCCACGGGGTTTTTTTCCGATGAGGTTTCGTTTATACAGATTGTACAATGTTTGTAAGATTTTGTAGCTTTGTTCTGTAAACAGTAAAAGCAAAGAGATTAGAAGCCACCATTGATTAACATAAAACCCAATGGGTTCAAAAATAATGTTATTATCAGAGTACGTGATAGACAAACTGAAATACAGAGACGCTTAGGTTCGA